>NC_090938.1:469167888-469468007 GCF_040938575.1 Ambystoma mexicanum
TCACTTCTCTCCATCTCATCCTTTCTCCTACTGATCCATGGTGAGTCTAGGTTGGTCCGGGTGATGTATAGTTTATCTAAGCTTTCCCTTTCACTGTTTCTTCCTTCATTTTCCGCTCCCTCTTCCTCACTACAAAAGCTAGTCATAAACGGCACCCCCCACTCGGTCTTTTTCCCCTTGATCGTTACTGCATGTAAATTAGGTCCAGTTCTCCTCTTTCTCCTTTATCAACAGCTCCTTTTTGTGCTGATGTTGTTGCTACTTCTGTGTCATATACATCCCCCCATGCTCCACTCTCCCTTCCCCTATCTCCTCCTTCTCCTTCATACCTTTCCTCCATCTCCTTACTATTTTCCTCCCTTTTCCTTTTCAATTCCTCCATCACTTCACTTCTCATCTGTTCTAATATTCTTTCATCCTCTTTCTTCCTTTCCCATTTCGCCCTTTCTTTTTCTACTATACTCTCCATCACCCTCCCTTCTTCGTATTTCTTAGTTGATTCTGATAGTAACCTCCTCCTCCATATTGCCATTTCTTTTTCTTTTTCTTCTTCTTCCCTTTTCTTTTCCCGCAGTACTACTCTTGATACCCTTTCTGTTGCTGCTTTTACCCTGTCAGCTTCTCTCCTTTGCTCCTCAGTTCGTTCCCTTATTTTTTCCAATTCGTTCTTACCTTCTCTCCTTTTCCTCGCTCTCTCTCTCTCCTCCCTCTCAAGCTGCTTGATCAATTCATTCTGTTCATCCCTTAATTTTGCTAATCGTTCCTCCAAAATCTCTTCTTTTTGTCTTAACAGCTCTTCCCCCCTCAATTCACTCTCTCTGGCATTATCCTCGTCTGTTTTCTTTACTACCTCCTTCTCTTCTCCTGTTAATGAACCTCGTAATTTTAATAATATCTGTGCAGCTACCCATTCATCATTTCCTATTTCCACAGTCTGGTCTTCTCCAGTCCTCCCCTCCCCTGCTGGCATTTTCCTGTGAGCCACATATGGTGGAGGGCTGTATACCGGGTTCGAGTATCCCTCAGCTGCCCTTAACTGTCCTCTTTCTATTTCTCCCAATTCTCTTAAAGGGTACAACCCCCCATCCCTCTGTTTTTACTCCCGTTGCTTTGGGTATATCATTGCTCGGTTCCTTTTTTATTTCATCTGCTTTATTATTCTTTTCTCCTCCCTTACCTCTGTTTCCTGTGTTCTTTGGGTCCTCATTCCCCTGTGTCCCATCCTCTCCTTCCTCCTTAATCTCTGTTTCTTCTGGTATTTCCCCCATAGTGAATATTCCATTTGGTCCTGGTCGGGACCCCTGGAACATCCTCCATAAGTTAAACACCTCCACGTGGTTTGCCAACTTCTTCCCTTTATATGTATTGTGCAGATGGTTTATTAGTGAATGTTGGGCATATGGATCAAAGCTACCGTTAGGCAGCCACGGTGTTAGCATTTTGTTATCCGTCCCCTGGGTCCATTCTATGCTATACTTAATCAGTTTCTCCCTATGGGGTGGCAGTGTTGTGCATATGTATTGTAGTGGCGTGGTGAGGGTGTTCCCCCACCCTCCCGATCCTGTTCCGTATGACATAGTAGCGCTCCACTTGCTACCCTTCCCTAATCTGGTATCAGTTTATCCCACTAGTAGTTTACAATATACAGCCTTATATCGTTACCTGGCCCCGTAAGTTTGGGGACTTACGATAGTCCGCTTAAGGAAAATTATAAAAATATAGTATGTTACATTTGTAGATTTTCCTCTGCCTTTCTTCCTTTATACAACACCCTTACGGCCCCCTGTGGCCGAGGCGTACGTAGCCCCCTGCGGCTGCGTACCCCTTATTACGTTCTTATACAGTCGTCCTGTTTTCACGTGCTCCTCCCCCTTCTACACTTGCCGTGGCCAGCGTTCTCCGTGCGCAGCCACGTTCCCCGTTTCGCCTTTCCTTGATCAACTCGTTTACCGTTTATCTCCGTTTCCACTCCCTTACCACAGTTCTCTTCCCCACCACTCTCAAAACCAAGATCCCTCGTGCTTGCGATATCCTATGAAAACCCTACTGGTGACGTCACCGATCTCGTAGAGCTACTGGTAAGTTCTTCATATATTCTTTAAATCCAAAATACACCTGCAATCTACCCCCGTTAACCCCACAGCTGTCTTACTGTCACTCCTGGAACAAGGTAATCAAATCAACAATATAATCGGACTGCGCATCCTGCGTCGCCTCGCGTGTGATATGCCCCTCGACAGGAGGGCTTAACCAGCCAATTATCTTCCGTATTGGGCAACTAACTAGCTACCGCCTACAGGGAAACGTCATCTACCTATCGAGTGTCTTGCTCGAACAATAGGGATCCTCATCTACTCATTGACCAATAAATGCCAAATCGTAGGAAACCACACACACACACACCCTTACACGTAGTCGCGACCTAGGCCAATCAGTGTCTACGAGCGGCCACACGTGATGTTTTCGTGCTCCGCCCCCTTCTCTCGCGTGACGTAGCCAACTGCTCTCGCGCTTGTTCAACTACCATTCATTCTATTTCTAACACTAAATTCTCAAACCTTCGCCGTTCACCTGGCAACACCTCCCGCCTCCCGTATTTAATTCCTCCCCCCTCCCTCACAATTTCACATTGTTTGTTGTGCATGGCATGCTCACCAAGTTCTCTTGATGCGGGGCCGCTCGACTGCGCGCACCCCTCCGAGCGGTTCGTCACCTCCCCTCGTCTGGACCACGTCTGGACACTCGCCAACCGCGGGCGGGATACTTCTCAACCGGCTCCCGAGGGCCAATATCCGGATTGCGCTGTCCGGTCTTCTCTCAGTTCCGCGATGGACCTGTAGTCCTCAGAAGGGGGCGACGGCAGAGGGGGCCGCGCCACCGGGCCTCCTCGCAACCGGAGTGCTTGGAAAAAGTAAAAAATAAAAATGCCGATCTTAAACAGATCTCAGCAGTGCCTCCAACTTGTCGGGGGGAAATTCTGCCGGGGTCGGCCGGGCCGTTCGCAGACCTCCGTGCAGGGAGGCCCCAACTCCTCCCGTATATCCCAAAAGAGATAGAGTATGAGACACACACAAGAAGCAAGGTGACTCTGCTGTTTATTAAACACAAACGGCAGGGATGGGTCAAGGATCATACGCGTCTGACCTGACACACACACAATCGTGGGGCTCGCAGGCCCTTTTTACTGTAGTATGACGCGCTACTTGCGTCACTTTAGAAAGTTAACAACAAAAACCTATCGCCACTCTTAATTGGTTGCTCGAGTGGTAGGGTTAGTATAGCATACGTATAGAGAATAATATGAGTGGACAAGGGTTAGTCAGGTGATATATCTGGGGTGTCCCTACAATTAGATACATGAGAATTGTTACATGAAGACTCCTAATGATTGGTTAATATTAATGGTGTCAGTGATAAGAGCCCCATGTTCTGATTGGTGCGCCCGTGAGCTTCCCAGCCAGGGACCATCGCTGTTCCCAGCTCTCGGTGTACCTGCAATTTGCAACAATGTTTCACTATGGGTACATGCAGACAATGTGAAGACTTATTCATGAGCTGGACGGCCGACTACTCCCACTGTCGCAGATGTCCATTGATCCTTTCAAGTGTATCTGCCAGTGTCTTGTAACGAGGGATCCAGACGCCTCCTTCATCCTGGGCTTGGCATCTTGTCAGGTTCGGCTTGGTCACGTGAGGTGGGACCGTGTTTGAGGCAGAATTCTGCACAATTAATATTGTTTTTCCACTGTGTGCCTGGTTTAATTTGCAGGTGCGACTTTAATGTTGGTGCACGGCGTGTGAGGTTGCAACATCGTGCCCTTGATGGTCTGCTTTTGAAATGTGGGTTTGCAACATTATGACCTTGGCTGTCTGCTTTCGCCAGGCTCATTCTGCAGGATCAGCAACCTGACTCTTGTTCTGTTAACGTCCACGGGAGCTCTTGCTTGCGGCCTACTTAGGCCTGGTGTATAGGTGGAACCGTTTGGTGCACAGGCGCTTTAGGTTATAGTCTCATATTGTCTTATGACCAGTATCGTGTCTTCGTTATAATTCGCATTATGGCACCTAGGTTTAGAAGAAGCGTAAGCAAGCTCTTTAGATGAGTTCATGGTGCGTCTTGCGTTTCTGCATTTTGAGAGCCTATGTGGAAAATAATAAAGATGCACGTCCGTGAGTATGACTGTCGCCTACGTCATAGCACTGAGTATATGCTTCGTGTAGATTGGTGCGGGAGTGTCCAGTGTGTATATTGGCACAGGTGTGCTATCCGTTAGCTAGGTCATCATGGCATCTCTAACGACTTATAGGTTTTAGTCTAGTTGATCCATGCCGCAGGCATCGCCATGGGCAGGGCGGGCTGCTGGGCAGGCAGATGGACACATCCTTATGTTCCTGTACCAGGGTATCTGGTCGTCTGGTAGATGGGCAAACTCTTCTCGTGGCGGGTGCTTGGGCCGTGAACCTTTAGGCCAGGCGCGAGAGGGGGAAGATGGGAGCCTGTTTTTCCATTTTCCCACTTCATACCTTATTATCATCACGGTTTTTGGCAAGGGGTTACTCAGAACAATGTGTTAAAAGAGCACTAGAGAAAAGCTCACTACTAACTCAAGAACATACACTGACACCAAAGATCAAAGAGATGGAGCAATCAACAATTGGCTTCATCACCAAATACACTAGTGACCACAGGAATCTGTACAAAATTCTAGCCAAACATTAGTACCTGCTCAAATTGGATGAGAATATTGCAAATAATGTGGATGACAAACCCAGGATTATATATAAAAGGCACAAACCATAAAGAATAAAGTAAGTCCATCAAAATTACCGGATCTGATTGCAGAAGAACCAACGAGCTGGCTAAAAGCATCTACGAATGGTTTCAGAAAGTGCGGTACATGCACAATGTGCAAATTTGCACACAGCAAAACGGATACATTTACCAGCACTAACAATAAAACATTGAATATACTACAAACAATCAACTGCAGGTCAACCTACGTTGTATATGGAATCATATGTGTTTGCAATTTGGTCTACATAGGTAGCACAATCAGAGAACTAAGGACACGTGTTAGAGAACACATAGCCAAAATTGATAGCCAAGATCCGAGACTACCGTTGGCATGCCATTGGCAGGAAAAACATCAGATGGCCAATAAATCAGAATTACGATTCATTGGTCTTGAGAAGATCTCACTAGGGAAAAGAGGTGGAAATAAGGAAAAGAAATTGAGACAAGCGGAAGCAAAAATAATTTGTAAACTAAACTCTACAGTACTCGGATTGAACACGGACAATGAAATGGTCTCCTTCCCCTGTTTCCCCCTCACAACCTTATTGCTCTTAATGAACTATTTTGAATATTATATATCTTATATTGCTAATTATTATTCTGGACAGGCGACAGGACTTGTGTTTTTTGGAATATTGTTTTTTGGAATATTGTATTCTCGCATATTTGATTCCTGTATAAGAACTATAAGTCTCACATTGGTTACAATATAATTATCTGACAGCGCTCAAAACCTTATTCTTATATATCGCTAATTATTATTCTGGACAGGGGACAGGACCTGTGTGTTTTTTGAATATTGCATTCTTTCATTTTTGAATCCTGTATAAGAGCTTTAAGTCTCATATTAGTCAAAATAATATTATCTGATAGCACTCTAAGCATTCACTCATTTCTTTCAATAGAATAAATACAGTGCACGTTAATATTGTTTAGTATAAAACCGACTAACTAAGTTAACTATAAACATGTCGAAGTGACACTAGTAATCTATAAATATCTCTTTATTAACCATTTAAAATGAATTGGAACCTTTTAACATGCCCAATTAGCATTAGACCCAGGTTACCAACATCGTTCTAAAATGACCGCCACAGAAACATAGGAGAATAGTTGCCATTAGACTAGAAAACGGACTTGAGCTAGGATCCATTTCCATGACAACCAGAATACACTAATGAGGGAGATAATGCCATTCTACCCCCTCTCTGGAGATTTGGCGGTAACGCGATCAGACGCGAGAATAGTTCCGAGGTAAGAGACCGTCATTCAAGTGCAGCATATGCTGCGTTTGTAAAAATGCCTGTCGCGAATCCATGTTCGAACGCTCGGAGGTTCTGTTACTATCTTGCCGTGTGCGGTTCCATTTGCGCGCACGAACCAATGCTTAGACTCATTACAAAAAACGACAATACAGCTCTGTCATAAGGCACCGACATACAAAATGACCTTCCCACTTATATGTAACATATGTGGTATTATTAACAATGCAGTTAGAGGTGACATTATGTCCGATTTATGTCTTTTTAAAGGGATCGAACCCGTGACTGGATGAGTGACTACCATTTACTTTAACCTATTAAGGGAAAATGAGGTAAAACAATAACAATTTGACACATTTGCAATTAATAATGTGCCAATATATCTAGCAGCAACTAATGAAAATGTGTTTTATTTATCTCTTGACCCTCAAACATCCTTCCTTATCCCCTACCACATTTTTGTCTGGCTTTTTGTTTTCTTTGAATTATAAACTATAATTTTACCAAAGTGTTTTGTTACCAACCAATTTTCTCATTAAATCACTGTGTCTTTTGTAAATTATGTGAATGAACATATTTGTTTTATGTTGTTTGAAAAACATCTATGTAATGTTGTTTGGTTACATACAAAGCCCTGATTTGATAAAGGTCCTTAAAGGTCCTTAAAGTCTCAAAACTGGGACTCTTTTTTTTGCCTTAAAGATTTTACATGTGGTTTTCACTTGGCTTAACCACTACCCAAGGGGACGCGACCAAAAGTGAAATTCATCAGAAAGAAATACTTCGTATTACTTATTCGTCAGAAGAACTATGTCGCCAATGTAGACCTGACCAGCATAGCCAAGCTCTTGTTAAACCATCTTCCTGAGTTTGTCTGGTTGTTTGGACTCAAAACTGGGACTCTTTTTTTTGCCTTAAAGATTTTACATGTGGTTTTCACTTGGCTTAACCACTACCCAAGGGGACGCGACCAAAAGTGAAATTCATCAGAAAGAAATACTTCGTATTACTTATTCGTCAGAAGAACTATGTCGCCAATGTAGACCTGACCAGCATAGCCAAGCTCTTGTTAAACCATCTTCCTGAGTTTGTCTGGTTGTTTGGACTCAGAATTATTCTGGTGTAAAGCTCACAACTATCAGTGAACGGCACATAATTGGAACTCTGTACACTAACCTAAGACATGCTGATACAGTTAATAAAAGGAGTGGTCTCATCTGAGCAAGAGCTACAATGAGATGCTACCTTCGGAGAGGTGCAAGATTGGTATTACTCAAATTGACCTTTTACAATTGACCTTTTGCACAAGTGACCTAATTATAGTGGTCCTAATTGAACTTCTGCACAATTGACCTTTATATTATTTTAGTTATTTTATATATGTATTGAGTTGGTTTTGGATTATAAATAATATAAGGGGATTGGCTGGGGGGTTGCAGGGATTTTGGATTGGGTGCAGGGTTGCAGGGGGTTTCCCCCTGCATATATGTCCTAATTGACCTTCTAAATTAGGTATATTCTCCCAAGGTCAATTCTCCAGACGCCAATTGTGAAAAGGTCAATTAGTATACAAACGCAAGATTATCTGAGCTCTTTTGATCATTTGTGAAGAAATATTGCACAATAGCTATCTGAGACAATGGGAAACTATTTAGGAATACCGGAAGACCTGTGACCATTGGGAAACCAATGGCAGTACAGAAGGTGGAGAATGCACGTTCAAGACAAAGGGGTAGATAAAAGGAATACGTGCTCCTAGCAGCAAGATTGGGCCAGGAGTAACTGGAACTGGCTGGTGCTCCAAGATGTGTGGGAAGTTAGACGTTCTAAGAGGCCAGCTTGCTACCTGACCACTGCCCCAGGGGGTAACGTAAGGTTTATTGTCAGGAATTGGTTCCACCTGGAAGCTATGGCCTCTGCAACCCCCCAACCCTCAACCAGTTGCAATGTTTTAGTAAGTTAGCCACAGCAGTTGCTAGTGGGAAATAGAACGTGTTGGGGGGGAAGAGCAGCAGCAATTGTTCTAAATGGTAGGTTCCAGTTTCAGGATGAAGACGTGTGTGAAGCTTGTGTCCACACTAACTGCTGCTATCCATTTTGAATTGCAGAAAGGATCGTGATGGTTTGATGTATTCTGGGCCAGGACTAGAGAGAAAATCAATGTGTCTACAGATAGAATTCTTACAGGGTTTGCCTAAAGTTGTGCCTAAAAGTTTTGAGAATTTAGTTAATCTAATTCCAGAGATTAAAAAAAAACAGATATTAAGAAAAGATCACAAGGGTTGGAAGAGGTAGTTTTAAATGAACAGAAAAAGGCTCTCAAATTTGCCCACTATACAACCACCCTGTGTGCTCCCTGTGATATGCACTGTTGGTAATGAGATCTCTGAACAACCTTATATCACCACAACTGTACATCTAATACTATTCTTTGTTTTCACAATAGGTGCCCTTACATGCTGACAAAAATGATGCAATAGAGAAGGGAAAATAAATAATTATAAATACAGCACCCTCCATACCCATCAGATATGACCTGCAGGTCATGGCATGTTAAAGCATGTGATGGTGTGGATGTATTTAAAGATTCCATCCCGTAATGATTAGTCTAACACCCCCCCAAAAACCTTAACTTGGCCTTAGTCAATAATGCAAAGAAATGCACTTAGCGACAGGTAACCATTAAAACCTATTTTAGTACTCCATCTATGATAGTTAATAGTTTAACAGAGAACATTCATGCATTAATGAACTCACACATATCTGGGCAGCTGAAAACTGAGCCTGGGCCGGCAAATAGTGTAGGTGGGCACCTAGTATATAATGGTGGGCAAGCTTATGCATCTCACTGTTCATACTGCTCCGCCACGCATGTAGCACGACCCTCGCATCAACAAGGTGCCTCTGTGGGTGGGGTGTGCCTGGGAAGGATATCCTCTTCGGGTTTCTGATCTCGTATGGTATCTTCTCTGGTTGGCGGCATGAAAGCCCATCTTGGTCTTGGGGGCCGGGCACCTCTTCATCTCCTATCTCTTGCCTGCGCCTCCAAAGCTATGTCCTCCATCTTCTATTTCTGATCCATTTCTCTTGAGGTAATGGCCTTCAGTGCATCTCCCTAGAATAAACCACCAGACACAATTAGGTCAAATGAAAAAGAGAGGAGCCCTACTGGTGCAATATACAACTGCACATGTATTTAACGCACAGGAAACAGAAGGTTCAAAGAAAGACTCCAGACATCAATTGTGTAAGCTCAGATTTATTTCTCTGATAGTTGTCTGGATCACATCCCCTTGGCACAAGATCACAAGTAGAGGGGATGTGACCTTGGCACAAGATCACAAGTAGAGAGGATGTGACCCAGCAGTTCCATTTTGGAGCGGGAAAAGCTTTATTTGAATGTGGTCTTTCTCAGGGGTCAGTCCTAAAATGAAGGTGGGGAGACTCCATTAGCATAGCAATTGAATGTGGTGTCACCAGAAATTAGCAGATCAAAGTGCCCTCTGCAAAACTTGGGTGACTTCTGAAAAAGTGGGGGGACCCCGTCCACCCGCGTGTGCTCTTCACTTCAGCCCTAGTCTTTCACCATAATGGCATGGTAGGATGAAAACAATAGTTGTAGGTGGGTTGATGGGAGTGCTTGCTGATAGCAATGTAAGAGCGTATGATTAATTACAATGTTGTAGGGCTCAACCTTCAGTTTTGCTAATGGCACTTTGGGTGCAATGGGTATGTCTGGATGTGGGTCCTAAGCCTGCTGTTGCCTAGAGATTCAGGCTATACCTGATGATGCCCAATGAATGTCTCGAGTACTTTGTGGTCTTGTGCAGACCCAACAGTTTGCTTTTGACTGTCCTTTTTGTAGTGCGTCAAAGAGTGATTTCCATATGGTGTTGTACCATCTGTAAAGGCATGGCCCGCCAAGACACAATGGCCAGGAGTGTTGACCAGAGTAATGGCAGAGGTTATGATTAATTCAAAACTAACAGCCATCAACCTTCAGTTTTGTTAATGTCTCCCTGAGTGGGATGGTTATGGTCAGACATGGGTCCAGAGAGGGCTCTGGCTAGAGGCTGAAGCCACACTTCAGTCGTGATGCCCAACAAGGCTGAAACATTCCTGGGTTTGCTGTGGTCTTGTGTGGCAAGCATGTGACCTAGCTGATGGGGCTAAACAGACCACACCACACGATTGTACGTTGTGTCACAAAATGTTGGTGAGAGAGAGAATCCCATTACGTCCTAAAGTGCCCTGAAGACCATGATACTGATCCATGATCCAGTAAGAAAGCTTGAAACTTGGCCAATTCTTTGATTTAGGCTGGTCAGGCAAAGTGTCATTTCCATGCCCCTTTCTTACAATGGAAAGAGTGCTGTTCTCTCTCTACCTCTTCCGCACGCTCCCCACCCCTTCGCGATACACACAGTGGCAGTCTGTTTCAGACCTTTGAATGTGCAGAGGCGACAACACCTACTCGCCTGCCCCCCCCCCCCCACCCCCGCCCCCAGCTAGCGCAGTAGCAGCCAATCAGGATTATATCGCGCACTGAATGCCACTGCAGCCCAACACCTGCCTATTATTACTGCAGCAATTGTAAATACCTCCCCGAGTGCCACTATGGGGAAAACCCACTCCTTTTTTTATCACTGCGCCATCTATAAATCTGACGTAAATACCAGCATGGCGAAGTCCCCACCCGCAGCCGCTCATTATTGCACGAACTGTACATTCCTCCCTAATTAGTCATGTGACGGAGTTGCCACTCACTGGCGCTTTATTCAATAGCAGATTGGGATAATGTAAGGTCTACACCAAAAACACGACCAGGCATCACGTGCACGGCCGCAACCTTCGGGAGACACACTTCTTCAAAGGGTTTTAACCCCTACCCTTCCTCTGCAACAGCGTCGTCCACCCTTTGCAGATGATGTTCGGTTCTGCTCATCTCCCCTTGCATGCATAGATGGCAACCTTTCACAGTGGGCTCGGGGGCACTTATGCATTGCTCACACTCTGAAAATATGCATAATTTGCATATGATATGTATGATATGACTAGTTATTTATAAGCGCTAAATAACCAGAGATTTCTAAGCGCGGGCCCGGGGATCGAACTTGTGCTGCTGTGTGTCGTTTTGCTTCCAAGGTGAGCACGTTGCCCCTGAGCTATCCTCCCGAGACTTCAGCCCCCCCCCCCACCTCACTAAAATGACAAAACGTGCTGTGAACGCACCATATTGAGGACAATTGAATTGCAATTAGAAACAAGCAGAGTTCCCTTTATTTACCTTTTTACAATAGTGTTTAATAGCGTAAATTAGTGTATATTCCCCTCATAGAGATGACACTTCCTTAGTTGACTGTGATTTGTGCTTAGTTTGACAAACACTTCATTTTATTAGCATCACTCTGTATTGTACTTTTGAGCTACCCGTTGATGGGTATTCAGAAACAATGGGTTAGCACTGGACTGCCTTATGATCTTGGGAAAAGCAATTCTGGGAATGTGGGTTCACTAGCAGTGACTTTCTTGACAAATTGAAACATCAGGAAAACGTATATGTAGTGATAGGGCAAACACAGTTACCTGGGCTTGCAATTAACCCAATTGGAAACACTTGTATACCAGTGCATATTTATTTTCTGAATTTGTTTGAGTCCAGCCCCACCAGTAAATTGCCTGACCCCAAAGCATTTAAATCCTCTTTTTTGGAGATGTTTCAGCAAGGCTATACACTTCTGGGCTGCAAAAAAAGCATTAGGAGATCACAAGTGGTCAAAGCGCTGTCACTGGCAAGAGCAGACCTCAGTAAAGCTGAAGAACAGAGATGAAAGGCTTGCTAGCATATAAAAGGACCATCACACTGCATTGAGCCAAAAAAACTGTCCAACCCTAAAATGTTGGGCCAGCCCTTCGGGGATTGATCTATTGCCATTTAGACCACTCTGGGCCGTGTTACTAGTGCCGTCAGGCCAGTGGTCTCCACTCCCCCTGGACATTGAGCAGCACAGAGCCAATGCCAGGGTACTATCTGGGCACACCAGGAGCATGATTACAGGCAGCTCCCATGTCGACCCGCAGCTCGCCTTGCGCACTAGGATCACTCCTCTTCCATCTTGCTTGAAGGTTATGATCATCTGCCTCACTGCTATCTGTCCACCCCTCGTCCAATCCCTCCAGTTCCCAGTGGCGTAACACAAAATGGGGGGGCCTCCTGAAAGCCATGCTGAGTGCACCCCCAAACTCGGCAACAAAGCTTGAGTCACGCCACACTCTGGGCCAGCCTAGATTATCACGCTTGCACAATACGCACTAACATGCTGCTGAAGGGGTATGCCCCACACTGCACTAGTAGAAAGATATATGTCTTTTAATACAATATACAGCACACTTTCTGAGAAAAATTGGCTAGAAAGTCAGAGTTTTTGCAATTGTTTTGTAGGGTAACACCAATCCAATACATGCAAGTGACCAACAGTGCACAGGAACATTTATGCTTTGCTGTTAAAAATACCATGCTACATTGAAAACATGTCCACATTGCTGCACAATGTAGACCAGTGTAGAGACGTAATAACGTAATAGACGTAATTACAGGAAAGCATGCCGGGCCAAATTTAGAGATACTTAGATTGGTTGCACCAAAATGCCAGTCAAAGCAATAATACTCATCTAGACGAGAGCACACATTCAAACCTGCATCCCAGCGGCCTCTAACAATACAGCCAATCTCTTTAAAATCTGCAAGGAACTGATCAATCCTGTTGCAGTCTCTACATCTCCTGTTCCCTCCCAGGCACTCTGTATGGCTTTGGCCTCTCACTTATCTGCTAAAACTCAGGACATACTGTCCTCTATCTCCTCTTACGCTCCCTCTTCCTCTCTCGCCCCCCTTTGGCCATCTCTAACTCTCCTCCTCCTTTCTCCTCTTTCTCTCTGACAACACCTGACAAGGTTTCTAGACAAGTCCGATCTATGATAGTTCTGTCCAAACAAGTGCTCCCCTTCTCCTCCAGAACCACCAAGGACCATATTGACACCCTCGCTCCAGCCTTGGCCAATTTCTGTAATCACTAGTTCGCCACAAATTCCCCTCTCCCCTTAAGCACTCCCCTGTGCACTCACCCCTCAAGAAGCCGTCTGCCTATCCTACCTGCTCGGCAAACAATCGACCAATCTCCATCACCCCTTTCGTGGGCAACCTCTTGGAAAAGATGGTCATCTCGCAGCTTACTCTCCACACTGAATCTGTTGGTTGTCTACAGGACCATCAGTCTGGCTTCAGAGCTGCCGTAGGCACAGAAACTGCACTCCTGAACAACTGTGAAGATCTGCTCTCTAACCTTGATTCCAGCATTCCGTGTGTCCTCATCCTCCTTGATCTTTCCTGTGCCTTCGACACGGTCAACCACGCCATCCTGATCAATCAACTACGTGAGAACCTGGGCTTCACGGATCAGGCCCTGGAGTAGCTGACCTCCTTCCTCTTGGACTGCCCCTCCCAGGTCCAACTTGGTCCTATTATCTCTGCCACCTCTCTCTCTATGTGGCATTACCCAGGGATCTATACTCTCACCCTGGTTTTTCATCCTCTACTTGGCCCCTTTGACCCCCTCATCTCTATCTTATCCTCTAACGTTCAGTGTAATGCGGATGACACTCAGTCTTCCTTCAGGCTCCTATTCTCTCTTTGCTCATTCCTGACTGTCTATCTACAATTCAGGATTGATGCGCCTCCAATGATCTTACTAGGCCTTGTGTCATTCAGCTCGTGCAAGTGTGAGAACGTGAAGTGCCAAGGGAAAGGGAGGGGCAGAGTGCAAGCGATAGGGGAGGGGAAAATAGAGCAGTAATGCCCTGAGTAAGTCCAGCCAGGGCAGCGCAGCCATGGGTAGTGTAGGGTTACAGTTACAGCCCCTAATTGCGTGGTAGGCCCGGAGACAGTGCAAGGGTGACTGATTAAGAAAGACTCTGGGGGTAGCCAAGCAACCAGTCAGTACAGCAGACAGGTAGGTCAGGCAGGTCAGCAGGGGAGGGAGAGAGAGAAAGCAGAGGAGAAGAGGAAAGTTTTGGGCTGCTTCCAGAACTTCAGGTGGCCTCTATCTTCCCACCCCAGTCTTGTTGCACCTAGAAACACTTGTGTACAGGCGCGTTATAAATGATGATATCATATCATATCATTTTACCACAGATGCCCAGAAAAATATACAATGCCGCTGTAAGAAATGGCTAGACTGGCAGAACCCAAATGCCAGTCAAGCCAGGTAATTACACTTAACAGGACTGCTTTATCAGAAATGCCCAGTTAAAAAAAGTCATACGAAACTGAGGAATGACTAGACTGGCTGCACCAAAATGCTTCTCCAGCCGCTAATACCACATATCATGCCTGCTTAGCCTGGACATGGACAACCATTATGATTTATCACACAACTCTGTGCCTCCAGAGCTTACTTAAAAGGCTCCTTGCCTCATAGGTAAGTACTGGGATGAGGAAGAGTGAGACTAGGAGTAATGAAGATTACAAGTAGCTAAGTAAGGCATTGCCTCCATGTACCTCTACCCCATCTCAGTACTTGTGTATGATGCAGATGATGCCTCATACACAAGAACTGTGATGAGGAACAGCAGGGCTATGAGTAATGAAGATTACCAATTAAACACAAGTAGTGGTGCAACACCATTGCGTTGACTGGGCTTCAGCATCGCCCCCTGAAATTTTGGGCTATGTTGACTCGACCTGGATGACCTTTAGAGCAGTTGCCGGACAGAACAGGACACAGATGTAAAACGGCACCTGGGTTTCACTGTTAACAAGGGCCCAGCAATTACTAATGTAACACATTTCACTGTTAGTATCTGCATTCAAATGTCAATTTGTTTAGGCAATTGAAATTGTGATGTGTGTTTAGTACTTGCCTGCCAGGGGAGTGATTGGAAGGGTACAGAGGGAACAGGAGGCCACTCATTCTCAGAGCAGTCCATAAGTGGGTGCTTACAGACTTAAAGGAGAGAGTTAACTGCTTGTAACATTGAAGCTGCACTAGAATAGTCTCATTAAAATGCATAGGGCCTCATTACACGGATGGCAGAGAACCATGGCGCTATTAGCGCCATGGTTCATGCCGGTAAAATACTGGCACCGCCTTGGCGGAAAGGGGAATTACCGCCCCATTCCAAGGTTGGCGGGGCGGTAATTCCCCCTTCCACCATTGCCCTTCCCCATTCCCATTTTTTCCCCATAGGGAATAATGGGAATGGGGAAGGCGCTAATTATGGTACCGCAAATTGTGGTACCGTAATTAGCTCCCTGGGTCCCTTTGCGGGTTGGTTTTTAACGCCTGCAAAAAGCAGGCGTTAATTCCCCCAACCCGCAAAGGGACCTCGTAGTAAGGCGGTAAGGATTTACCGGTACTGGTATTTTACCGGTACCGGTAAATCCTTACCGCCATCCATGTAATGAGGCCCATAAAGTAGTTAGATGCCCCACACAAATAATTTTGTCCCTCCGCACCACTGTTGAAGTTAGCACCTCTCTTAACATTTGAAGGGTTAGCCCCCAAAATGTGTAGGTTTTGTTGTGCCCCTGAACACAAGCACAGGCACACACCATTCGCCATATACACATACACACACTCTTTCACCATACAGGCACACCCAGGCAGCCATCCGTACATTTAAGTATGCACCCTTTCACCATACACTCACACAGGCACCCTCTATACATTTAAGTATGCACCTTTTCACAATATAGGCACACCCAGGCAGCCACCCACTCATTATGGTGAGCACCCTTTCACTGTACACGCACCCCAACCACAAATACATGTATGTGTACCCTTTCACCATACACTCACAAAGGCAGCCACCTATACATTTAAGTGTGCACCCTTTCACCATACACTCACACAGCCACACATCATGGGGTTGAGGGGAGCCCTATTACTTCAAAAATAAATTGTTTCTTTTTGAAGTCACTCTGACGTCATAAAAAATATTTCTGTTAAGAACAAATCCATAACGGAAATCATTTCTTTATGAAGGCAGAGTGACTTCTAAAATAAATTCTTTCTTTTTGTCATAGGGCTCAGCCGTCCCCATGACATGGAGGCCTCCAGCCCAGGGTGTTCCTTGTCATGGGGTGGGGAGAGCCCTCGGACTTCAAAAAGAACATTTCTTTTTGTAGTCACTCTGCCTTCATAAAGAAATTATTTCTGTTACAGAAATAATGTCTTTTTGTGGGCAGAGTGAATTCAAAAAGATTTTTTTTTTCAGAAAGAAAATGGAAATATAAAAAAAAAAAGTCTCCAAGTTGGGCCCCATCCTAGGACATCTGCTGGTGGGGCGCCCCCGCACTGCGGGGGCTGAGGGGCACCCATTATGCCAGTTCCCCATGCCTTTATCTAGTGTTGAGGCAGAGGCGTGTCCCAGAGGATTTTCTGCTGTTTGCCTTGGCTGTTCACACAACTATGTTCACATCTAATCAATAGATCCTTCAATTACTTCCAGGGTCACTGTAGTACTTCCTGTCTCTGCATTTACGAAAGCACAACTTATTTAACATGTTTATCTTTCTTGGGGAACATATTGACCAAATTCAATGATTGAAGTTGAAATGCTTATTGGTAGGTTTGAGTGTCACCATTGGGTAAGAGTGAGTTTAGTACTTGATGCAGAGATCTGTGTTAATAAGCTATATCCTAGTAGGCCATCCTGGCAGGGCCAACCCAGCCTTTCCTCTCAATGAGGTTGTGTATATAAACGCTGTTGAGAGTAAAACTTATTCTGCAACAAAGCACTGGTGATAAAGCTAACATAATTAATTCATCTTTTATAATATACTTAGTACCGGAAACAGTCTCTAAGAGTGGGAATGGGATTCAAACCTGTGTTGCTTTCCGTTGTCTTGCTTCAAAGAAAAACTCTCTACCCCATGAGCTATCTCCTCTGCCAAACATAGCATATTTGTGGCGAAGAGCATAATGCAATAGTTGGGAGAAGTGGTTAAGTAGTCAGATTAGGACAGTGACACAAACCTGCGGGGATTCATATACCGGCTTTGCTATAGAATGATCTTGTTTCGATTATCTATTTTTATTGTACAGTACAGGACTGTCTTCTATGAAAATTCTAATGGCATTCTTTAGCCTATTAGCATCCCTTTCCTTTCCTTTAATCTAGGCCATTTGAGTACAAGGGGTCCTAGACTGGAGACAGCTGGCTAAAGGTCAAAGGCCCTTGGTGAGCCTATATGGCTCAAACTCTTTGCCTTTTTCTCGAATTTCAAATGTCTTTCATCACCTTGTGAGTAAAGATCTCAATCTCTGTGTCAAGCATTGACTATATGCAGGTGAAACTATTGCACATTTTCTTTTGTTGGGTGTATTTTAGACATCAAAATAGAAATCGATTGCACCTTGCTGTATGACAAGAACTAGGAATCAAATGTAACACACATTGTTGCGAAATTATATACTGGGTTTAAATCCCTACTTCCCCACTAGTCAAACTGTGTGATCCTGTGTAATGCATCTCCTACTGTCTTAACTGTTAACATTTCCAGTCCCCAAATATTTTTAAAAAATGGCAGTCGCTAAGAGTTATTATATACGTCTATGGGTACGATCTGCAAGCAAAATTCATATTTTTTTTAGTGAGCATTCATATATTACACATCACAGAGTCACACATGGCAACAATGGCAACACCACTTGAGAACCATGGCTCTCTTCTGATCTTTGTTTTTGTTCGCATATGTGAACCTTCCTTATAAGGTATAACCTGCCAATGGTATGGTATGTGTACCTTCCTCGTTGCTTCCAATCTGCCTCATGCAACCATTCCAGAAAACTGTGTATTCTGGCAGGGTGCGAAAACGGAGTCCCTGATAAATTAATTAGCATGTGTACCTTTATCATATGGCTACTGATCGGTAGGTATCCTGTATATATACTACAGCCAGTATACCATCATCCTGGCTGCTGTTGTTGAACTGGTACCGTGGACTGCTAAGGTTGCCTTTGGAAGACCACATGTTTTGTATTTTCATTCTAGCACAGATAAACTGAGCTAGAGCACTTTAAGGAATATCCTGCTGTGCCAGGGGAAGATATCAACGTAGAGATTGTTCATGATAGGGGTGGGGTGGCATACTCAGATTATTGGATGTCTTCAATTTTTTGGTTTGACAGGACCTCCATATTTGTCTTGTCCCCAAAGCCCCTTAAGATGGTCTTAACATTCTTGTATGCTTGTTTTTGTCTCTGTGGTACTAAATTACTGTGCAGGTATCATGAAACAGCAGTTCCACAAAGCATGTGCTGTACACTGGATATACTAACAAAGAAGTTTACAAAATTCAATATGAAACACATGTAATGCATACTGTTTATTTGTAGAAGTAATAAAACGAACATTTGAAATTTTAACACGTGTTTCGACCTCCTAGGTGTTCCTCAGGGTAAAGTATATTAAACAAATTGCATTCTCTTATTGCTTTCCTGTGTTGGAACTAGTCCATATTCCTAGAGGTAGGATTATCACCATGTACAACTACACTTGCTCTCTGTATTACAAAACCAGAGCATAAATGTCATCTCCTGATAGAGGTTATTGAATTGCCTGAATAATTAACTCTGAAGAGGCATTTCAACTCCGCCTTGCTTCGAGTTTGCAACACTTTCGCAATATAAGGCTCCTATTTGTTTCCTTAACAGCACTTATTGCACTGGAGTATGAGTGGCAAATTCGTCACATTTCTATTTAGAGTCAACTTCGTGTGATAACAAAGGTCACGTATAAGTGCATATAAATGCGTCCGTCCGTCCTTGTAACCCGGAACTTGTTTTAGGAACTGCTTTCACGCAGTCGTCTGATCGGCAAGTTCATCACGTCCCTAATTCAAATTAGGTTATGTAACAACAGTAGTCATGCTTTAGGACATATGAACAGGTCCATTGCATCCTGGTAGCGCTGAGCAGCGACGGCAACCGCTACAACTGTGCAGGTATGACTCATGTGGTACACGATGGCCGGATGGATAGAGATACAAGGCGCTCTCCACCCTTCTTATCACACTAGATCATGTGTCCAATAGAAGCAGAGCACGGATGGCTGAAGTGCAGGAAGAACTCTGGAGATCTGGAGACATAGCCCCGCTCGGATGCACAATCTTTGCTCTAGTCCTTCGCAGATTTGGAATATTACATGGAGTCTTAATCTGAAGTTGCTCCGAAACGTTCCTTTTTAATTTTTTTATTTGCTTTAATTGATTACAATTTTTAGCAATAGAAAGAAGAATCCATTCCATTAATTCAGTGTTATGTTTAAGATCTCAAATAGGTGTCCTGGAAAATTTTGTTCGAAAACCTGACAACTGCTATCACGTGTGAAGTCTTTCCTTTTAAAATTAAAATGTGTGCCAAAATATATACATACAATACAACATTAAGTCTGGAATAAGAATTTCTCCCGTAGAGAAACATGGCTCTGTTTTTGTTTTTTTGTTTTTCTTTGCAGTCATAATCTAAATTCAGCTTCCTCCAGACATACATTGAAAGAGAGAGTTCATGCGTGTCCTGTTGGTGGTGCCAGGCAGATAATACTAAGGGCACCGTGCCAAATGTTCTGCACCGGGTCTCCAAATAAAACGGTGATCTCCCTGACAACCGCAGATGAACCCCTCCCTCCTGTGTATCCCCCTACTCCAGTGAACCAGTGGACCACCATAAATTGTTGCACACATGGGTTCATTTTAAAAATATAAAATGTTTCTGTGCACTTGGGTCCCCTGTAGGCAATTCTCGTCATTTTGCAATGCAAAGTGCAAAAAGCCCACCTGGCTTAATACCTTCTTTTGCTCTTTGTAATGCGTATTTGTGTTTTATTTAAGAACAGGGTGCAATTACAAAGAGAAATGACTTACAAAGTAGGCATTGACATGGAGCAGGGGCAGTGATAGGATAAAGTGCCTTCACTGAAGAGAATTGTATTGAATGACGAATGACAGTTGGGGAAGAAAAAAGGATAGGAACATGAACCAGGTACCAGGACTGGAGGACATTACAACCTATTTAATATTTAGATCCCGAGGCCCGTATTTACATATTTACCAATTACATAGAGTAGTCCGAGGGCAAAATAATGGAAAGGTGGGATGGGCCGTTAGTTTGGGTTAAAGGGTGGAGGATTGTGGGAGAGCGAGACAAGTGTAACTAAATGCCTCCCGCAAATCACGCCTGTTGGAGCATTTTCAATAGATTCCTAGGCATTCTGCCAGATTTGAGCAGGCACTAGAAACTGGTGGATTTCAAAGGAATCATTGGTTTTCTGCCAACATGAAAATGTCATGCTGGCGGAAAATCATTTGGTGGAACGTCTGTTTCAAACCCCATCTCCGCCTACAAAAACCAGGAAATGTCCTAAAGTGCAAAAATGGTGTGAAGCAGGTGTAAAACCCTTTCAAGCTTGATTTGTGCGCCATATCTTGCACTCTCTCGACTTAAAACATGAGCCCCATACACAAAGGGTAAAACAAACAAAATGGTAGTTCAGTAGAGGGTTGCACCTCTTTTTACAATTCTGGGCAAAGCCCCCTCCGCCCCCCATGCAATTTTCAACTTTTCCAAAACACAGTGGAAAAGCAAAGTGTAAAACACTGGCAAATTGTCTTTGCATTGTACCTTTCCACTATGTTTCTGTAAAAGTTCAAATCCATCACACAATTTAAAGTTGCAGGTTGCATTTAGAGTGGATTCCTATGGAATGCGCATGCCTCTATCAGGTGTAAATGTCAGGCAGATTCCATAGGAATCCATTGGTGTAATGCCATTATGAAAATACATGCTGGTGTTAAACCATGTTATGTTTTGAGGCAGAGCATGGAAGCATGACGGACACGTGTTGTTCCGTTCAGTGCCCACAATTCACCTCAAACCAAAATGAACAATCCCACAGATCATTAAAGACGGTGTTATGCGGCACCCACTCCCCAGACTCTGAATCATCTCGCTTCCCGAAAGTGGTGGAGGCCATGTTAAGAGCCGGAAGGATAGCTCTGGCCCAAAAATGGAAACAAACGTCGACCCCTACCAAAAATGAGTGGCTCACCAAATTGTGGGGCATCTTTACCTATGAAAAACTTACAGCAATTGTTCACGATAAAATGGAATCGTTCTTGCTGGACTGGAATACGGTCTTGTTGAACGATGGTTGTGAAGCCATCAGATTGTAACAGGGATATCTCTGCAGGTTCTGGGTCCGTTCCCGGGCCTTAGTTCTTGGCACGATTTCGCTCGAGGCTCAGGCACCACGCACAGAACCCATTGTGACAGTCAACGCCTAACGTTTAAAATGTGCCCTACAATGTGTTCATTTATGAAAATGTTTAATAAAAACAAAGTGGGGAAAAAAAAGAAAAAAAGGTGTTAGGCAGGCATAACACATATGCACCTATCTTATCAAATTTTGTAACAATATATGTTATTTGCAAAAGATACCCCACGGTCAACCCCTGCCTAAGTTGTCCTTAGGTTGGAGCCCATCCCCCTGCCCTGTGTGCTAAGATCTGAATGATGTGGAAACCTCATTAAGCTCTGGACCTATATCTGATCCCAATCCTCACCAATGAGACTTAGACTGGTCCACAGAACCATCCACCAACTTCTTTTCATTTCCTTCGGGGGTCATCAAAATCCCATCTGCAGTACCTCTATCCTGTATCCAGTGACAAAGTCGCCTGGGAAATGGCTGGCAGAGGGGACATTTCCCTAAAAATGCACCTTCAGAAAAATCACTTTCCCCAAATAACCTAGGATTGGAGTTTATAATATAAAATGACATCCCTCCTAGAATATTTGGGGAAAATATTTTAGGGGTCAGGAAAATAAAACTCACCCACCTGGTGACATTTTCCAGGTGACATTATCACATGAGTAAAGAGGGCATGGTAAGAACCCCCTCCTTTTTTCATTCTGTGGAGCAAAGAGGGTGGGTCATGGGTTGTCTTGTGGTTCTCCTGATGATCCTGCTCTTGCAGAGCAAGGAGGGTCCTTAAGGCTGTATATGGAAGTCAAAGTCCTCAGTGGGGTCTGGTGGGGCCAGACATTACTAACGTCAAAATGCAATTATTGGGATCCTTCAATGAGATATTCATATTTTTTTTTTCTGACGATTGCAACAGAGGCGGGGCCTTTGCCCATGTTCTGTTCCTTCTGGCCCTAGGCATGCAGTGATATAACTCAAAAGAATACATAGAACCTGGAAGCATGGAACGGGCTCGGCGGGTTATATTCAAATAGGTGGCAGGTGTACTAGGTAGGGCAATCACTGGTAATGCACTAGAGCAGGCTGGCTTTGTGTTTTGTGATGCTAGAGCCCTGCAGTTGCAATATGAATCGGGAGCAAGTTTGGTGGGGGTGGACGTTGCATCTACAGATCCCCAGAGGATAGGGATCTCAGGGGGTATCACCTTCGGCGAACATTTTCCCACAAGCAACATGGCAGATCCAGGTGCAAGCTCAGGAATGGAACAAGGGATTGCAAGTGTAGACCAGGATCTACAGAGCGTTCCCCTTCAAGGAGAGGAATCATGGACAAAATCCTCTCCCAAAGGGAGATCAGCCCATAGAAAGGCCCCCCTTTCCAGGGTTACCAGAAAGAAGGAGCATCTTAACCTTCTCGTTGCAAAGGCAGGGCCCACGCCAAATAGAAAGGAGAGAGAGAAGTTACAGGCCCTCCCGGTATCAGAAGAGGGTCCTGATGCAAAAGGATTCTAGATGTAAGAGGAACAACATTCTCTTTGGAGGAACATAGGGTTACCAGCATATACCATTGAGGAAGTATGGAAACACTCACTGAGACTGAGACATTATGACTTAATCGCAGGCAGTAGGTTTCCAGGCTAGTGCTTGGTTTAAAAGTGAATGTATGGGTCTTTATAACGCTATCATTCCCACGTTCCTCTCCAATCGATACACAGTGAAGGGTACAGCCATCTGCCTTTCTGAGAAGATTCCATGATACCCAAACTCAACTGGAAGGCACCCATGGCTGTGAGGACATGGTACACAGGGATGTCATGGATAAGAAGGCTGATACTGCTATTAAATAGGCATTTGAACCTGTGCCTTCAGTCCAACATGTATATAGTGTACCGCCATCAGTCTATTATTAAGGATTTTCAAAACAAGCATTCTTTGATGGATGAGGAGGCATATTGTGCTGACCTTCAGGCCATCATGGATGGAACACCAAGTCCAGATCATGTCGGACACATATATGGGGGGCAAATTGGCAGTTTCAACCACTGGAAACTGTCTTGGTGGCCAGCTGACAGAATATACATAGAAGAGCCTGGACGTCAGATGCATATCAAACTAACATTGTCCTGCATATGCCTTTCCAAATAGAGATGTTGTTTTGTGAGGAACTAGACACTAGACTTTCAAAGACAAAAAATACTCCTACCAAGAAAGATCCAAACAGACCAAGGATGTTTAAGGATGTCCAATGCCTTGGTGCAAATGTAAGACAACCAGAGGTGAGTGGCCCTTCTGTACATAAAGAAGGAGAACAACATATTTACAACTCCTCAGGATTTGGGCAGAATAATTCCTGAATTAGCATGCAAGCAGAAGGAGTCCCTTCCAGCAGGAGGCAAATCAACCTCAGGCATTTGTTCCCAAATGGAGGATATAGGTATTGGATCTCTGGGTGTGTGGTATAGTTAAGGACAGACGCAAGGAAGAATTCTGTCCTGGGTAGTTCATACATTAATAAATAGGAAAAAATAGTGGTCCTCAGCATGAATGGACTTTGCCCAGGACCTACTGGTAAGGAAGGCTTTTGTTCTGGTTCCAAGGAGGGATAAAGGAGAGGGGTTCTACTCAATGGCCTTCATGATGCCCATGGCATTAGGAGGGTTCCAATTGATCTTGAACCTCAAGAGGTTGAGTCTATGAGTTCATACATTGAGATATAAGATGGACACCTTGCAACTAGTATATAAAGGAGAACTGGTGACCCATATCAGTCTCATTGATGCCTATCATCAATTCCTTATCCATTTAAGTGACCAGATGTTTCTCTCGTTTATTTTTGCAGATTGGCATGACCGATGCATGGTACTGTCTTTTGAGCTAACAACAGCCCTGTTGATCTTCCCTAAAGTGCTGTTTCTGAAAGTTGTCCTATTACAAACAGAGTGCACAGAGGTTCATCCCTACCTTGACGACTGGTTCCTTCATGCTCCATAAAACGAAAAGACCTGTCAGAATACAACCAGGATGCATCACTCAATATGACAACTGTGGTTCCTGGTCAACTTTGATCATTCACATCCAGTACCAAACGAGGATCTCAAATTGAAAGGAGCCATGTTTGGGACACAATCCCAGGAATTCTTTCTTCCAACAGAGAGGGCACCATACCATCAGACCAGGCTGTGAGGCCTCCTTCAGCTATGACCCAGGGAATATGGTGGCACTATCTTTCAGGTTTGCAGGGCAGGGTTCCTGTTACGAAGTCCCCTGTCTCACTCAAGGGACCTGCAGTATGGTGGCTAAAGGGACTAAATATCTCACAAGGCTAGTGAGTGATGGCTCCTGGCCAATACGGTGAGGTTCCCATTGTCTCTCTCACTTTACCCCCATTTCAAGAATGGCGAAAGTAACAGGGCACCAACTAGGGACAAGGTCCATTTAGCAGCCCAGCCACCGCATCTGGGCCACAAACCCTATGTAAGATCTGGGAAATTAGGTTCTCCATGATCCCAAAGCACAGTGATTGTGCTTCAACTGAAGCTGGTGATTCTGCAGTTACTGGCCATTCAAAGGAAACGAGGGACTGTGGTCGATCAGTGCTGGCACGCCTGACTCCCCTCGCATAGGTGAAGGAATGCCATACACAGATAAAAAGAGAGGGACCTTACTTAGGAAAGAAAACTCACCAGTCAACCAGCAATCTCTCATGTATGGCCCCCATTGTTGCACAGTTAGGAACCAACAGGCTCAGGGAGTCCATCGAAGGGGCAGGATTAGGGTGTGACAATGAGAGAGAAGAGCACCCAAGAGGTGGGCCTAGCAAGCCTCAATTCTCACATCAGAACTAGGAGCCACTCAAGATGGATCCTATTAATACATCTCTCCACCAGCTGCCTGAAGATGCGCATCCCTATTCTCTTTACCAAGGGAAAGGCTGCAAGGCAGAGCCCGGGCAAGGCAGACAGTGAGAGAACCACCCAAGTAGAGGTGCAGGCCAACTCCAAGACACACAGAAAGGTTGTAAGACACCCGAGGGGGGCAGAGTACAATAACTAATCCTCATCCTAGCTGACACACCTGAATACCCTTTTCCCCAAGAGAGGATGGGAGGAGAAGCGACAGCCCTATGAATAGCCAAGGGCTCGGCCTACGTGTGGAAGAAGTTAAAGTAGGAACAAGGGACTGGAGACAGAAGACAGGAGCTGTTTTCCGGAAGGCTGGAGGAGAGACCAAAAGGCCTGATAGGGGAGCAGAATCCCAGAGGTTTCAAGGGAGGTCCAGAGTGCTGACAGATGCAAGCCTGGGAGCTGGAGGACAGACCCATCAGACCCAACCAAAGAGCTAACATAGCCAGGACGTCAGGTAAGGAGTGATGGAGTGGTGGTCCATGAGAGTAAAGTGACCTGGGAGAAGGAGGTGCCCACAGAGTGATAATCAAACAGACTCGGGGAGTGAGGAAAGTGTACCCAAAATGGTGATGATGGTGAGAGGAATAGAAGACAGGAAAGCAGGGACAGACCTACCCACGGGGTTGAAGCAGGTGAAAGTGGGAGTGAGCTGGAGAGTGGTGAAAGGTGGCTCAGCTCTGTCTCTTGGCTTGTCTGTAGTGGAGGGGGTGGCTGATGGGCCTTGGGTTGTTGAAGGGGGTCACCCGAACCCTTCATGTCCCCAGAACAGAATCTACTAAGGATGCCTCCTATCACCATTGGGGGTCTTCTGGAGAAATGTTGTCTGGAACCCACATGTCCTCCAGCCCCATGATTGCAACAGCTAGTGGTATCATTTTGGTGTAGGAAGGGGTGTGGTGTGTGGGTGTACTCATTTTGTACTGGGACATTCTCCATTGACTTCACCTGTGGTGATTGTGTGCACCTGTGGAAGTTGCCTGCACTGCAATGCAGGTTGCTATTTGCGGGTGGTCCGCGATGCCTGTATTGCCGCCGTCGTGCAGGCCCTAATTACCGCCTTCGGGATGCCGATAAGTGCATGCCCGCGTAACTTGTGATGTCCTCCTGTTAGCGGCAACCCGGTATTGGTGCCGCGAAGGGGCGTGTGTACGCGCGCATGCCGGTAAAAGAGCCATGGTATTGGGGGTGGTGTTATTGGTGGGTTGTCGGCTCATAATGGCCCGGACCCGTTAACAATGCCGGTAATGCTATTCCGCCTTTCCTTTTTCATTAGCTCCATACTTGTAATGACATCCTTTGATTTTGTGGCCACAATGTATGTTATTACGGCCATTGTAAATAACTTGTATCAAGCTGCAAATACAATCTAGGCTTGTATGTTCACTGTAAATTATGTTGATGAAAGTGCAGCTAATCTAGTCCAAAATTAGCAATATGGCATATTGGATGTATATATATTGTCAAACGTGTTAATGCTGCCTCCAATGCATGCATGACAGACTGCATTTACTATTCATTCTTATGGAATCCACCTGCTTTTAGCAGGTGACTAAAACAGGTTGATTACGTAGAAATCCATTAGTTTTACGCTAAAATGAAAATTGTAAAACAAGAAGGCATTTGAAGAAGGAGGATGAATGAACAGTGGACGTGCTAACTACATCTTGTGCCCCTATTTCTCCTACAAATGCAATGGGGTTCATTTTCCAGTTGAAGCAGATCAGCAATTGTGGCAGAAAACACTGTTTCTGCCACTTTTACAAATATGCTTCTTTTTGGTGCCTGTGCCAGGTTGGGTGGACAGGCTGTGTGCAACTATATTTCCCTCTCCACCTGACAAAGCTGTGCGCCATACGGCCAGCATGTATTTCCATGCTGGTAGGAATTATTTTATATATAGAATTTGTGTTCAGCATTGGCCCTACCCAGAGGGTGTCAGAGCACCTTACAAGGTTGAAAGGTTGAAAAGATGGGAGGTGAAATAGGTTGCAAAATGTTTTTAGGATAGGATGGAAAGATTGAGATAGACAAGTGGCAGCAGGGGAGATGGAGGGATGTGTTATGTTTGGGGAAACAGATATGTTTTGAGGCTCTTTCCGAAAGTGGTGATGAAGGATTCAGTGCAGATGTGAAGCGATAAGGTGTTCCATGACCTCGGTGCCAAGTGGGTAAATGCTTGTTTTTGTGGGCATGTTAGCTTGCAGAGCGAGATGTGTAGGAGATGTTGGCTTGCTTGTCTGGTGTTAGTGAACGGTTTTGAGTTTGTCGTAAAAGTAAGATTGGGTTTTGTGGTGGATGGCATTGAAAACAATGCATAGTACTTACAAAGCAATTCTTTGTGGAACGTGGAGCCAGTGAAGCTGGGCGACAGTAGGTTAATGTGTTAATGTTTGGGTAGGTGGAGGAGGAGTCTGGCTGCTGTGTTTGTATGGCTTACAGGAGGGCAAGGGTGCTGCTGGCAGATCCTGCAAGAAAAGCATTGCCTTAGTCCAGCTTGGGGAGAACTAGTACTTGGACTGTGGTGCAGAATTCATCAGGAGGAAATATGTGTCTGATCTTACATACGAGCTGTAGAAGGTGTAGTTGTAGATTGCATGTTTGGGTGAAAGCAAATATGTACAAAGAAGGAGAAGATTCAAGCTTTGAACCCTCCATTCCCCTGCACACTATAAGGTGTGTTGGATCAACCAACTACTATATCCTAAAGAAAGTGATTACTGTAGGTAATTGAAAAACATTCAAACACAGATAGTTTTTTTGTAAAACACATAAGTGCATGTATTTTGTTTTTAAATTGCAACTTTAAGTACAAAGACAATTGCAAAAACAATCTTAGTATTATTGCAAAGAGCAAACAAAAGATGAACAAATGTTGTCAGTGGTCTGCTTTTGAGTGGCGACGTGTTACGAGGCTGGACCCTCTTCTTCATAGGCCTAGACAGACTCTAGACAAAAGATGTGTATATTAACAAAAGAAAGGGAATATGTCAACATATATTCTTGTGCAAAGATACCTAGCATTTCTAAAATGTTCCATAAACATAGTCATTATCCCTGTGGTTCCAACAGTCACAGTGCTCATTTTCACATCAAAAGAATGTCTTATTGGTTTTTAAGATGAACAAATGTTGTCAGTAGTCTGCTTTTGAGTGGCGACGCGTTTCGAGGCTGGACCCTCTTCTTCATAGGCCTAGACAGACTCTAGACAAAAGATGTGTATATTAACAAAAGAAAGGGAATATGTCAACATATATTCTTGTGCAAAGATACCTAGCAGTTCTAAAAAGTTCCATAAACATAGTCATTATCCCTGTGGTTCCAACAGTCACAGTGCTAATTTTCACATCAAAAGAATGTCTTATTGGTTTTTAATTCTATAGTTTAAATTCACTGGAATACCATGTTAGAAATTAGCTCAAATGTACATACCAAAGAGTACTATGGAGAGCACTCAGGGCCCACGTGGAGTAAAGAAAACTGCCTGGCATTGCCCTTGAACTCGAATAGATTTAGTAACCTGATAATGTAGAGTAGAGTGATCTCGATGCAATATCTAGCATCCCTAAAGCAAGCGGGATGAAGCATGTGGTCGATGCCGGGATTAACTTCAAAGATAAAGATGTATGTGATAACTCAAGATGAATTTCAACAGAGAATCCCTATAGGGGCTAATCCGATCTGAAAGATTTATGGGTAGAAAAGGAAATCATGTAAAAAAAAAACAAAGCTAAGTACTAGATTAGAATCCTAGACTGACAGGTTTATGCATAATTTACAATCTACTTGTGTTCGGTGAAACTAGTACCAATAGACACTAGTGATTATCAGCAAGCTTCCAAAAAGCGCGTAGCACATAATATCGCCCAATAGAAAAGGAATCTCTAAGAAGAACAAAAATGGAAAAGCTAAATAAAATGAACATACATTAGAGTCCAAAATCAGGTCATGTATGTCTAGAAATTGGGAATAAGTCGTTAGGGTAACAAAGGAGTGTAAGAGATTAGAAAAAAAATAAAACTAATTAACGTACCCAAATGTAGTGGACTGGGTGTAAGTCCGAGTCAACAGACGTCCTAGAATGGATCCAGGGCGAACATGATTGAGATTGTACCATACACTGGCACCGTCATAAATCAATAAACAAACTCCGGTACTGGAGAGGAATAATCAAGAGAGAGGATTAGTCAAGGAGCGATCCCAACTCTGTTACTGAGTCGAAAGTTCCTATTTAAAAGATCGTTCTCATTTTAATGCGCTTAGACTAACCTTTTACTGAAGGATCAAGAGTGCTGTACAGAGTAAGCATGAAAGCATCGGCGACCGTTACTGTGGTAACTAGGCCCGCCATTTAAGAGAGGTGGTATCAGGACACCTGAGCCGAATAAACCACTGGGGATACTCAAATGATTAGAGATCAAGGAAAGACTAATACTGTCCTCCAATGGACCGTGAGGCGGCCATATTGGAATATATTACATATATAGAGAACCGTAGGACAGCAATGAATGAAAACGTTGTGTGATGTGCTCCGGGGTACTAATGCTGAACGGTTCATCATAGTGTATAGCAAAAACTTTCCGGAATATAAAAAATATAAAAATAAAGAGTACAAAAAATCAGTAAGAAAATGTTAAGAAATAACCCAGTTTGTGAAACGCATGATAGCTTGGTATTGGCGGAGCGTAAGACAAAAGATTGCTCGCTTTGAGTAATAGAAAGGGAAAAATAATACCTGATCGATCGTATCAGCCAACGATAGCCAGTGGCAAGGCACTTTAACTTGGAACATCACACAATTGCTCAGATGAGATTTCAAATCCTTGAGGTTGTAAAAAAAACCCGAGAGAGATTGTGACTTGTTTTTAGTACGCATGAGCACTGAACCATGGATGTTTGATTATCTCCTGTTATGCAACAGCATTGATTTGAAGTATTTTGCACCATTCTGTTAACTACATGAGAGATCTCACCTCTAGGATATCTTTATTTTTGCACACACATCAATAAATCATGCTGAATATATTAATGTCCTGGAATTAGATTGTGACGACATATGGTTGGAGATAGCTCTTTATCTACCTATAAACTATTAATAAGGTTCTCCTGTGTTTTAAATTCCTTCACTGTACATGTTAAACAATGTATGTTTGTTTAGCCATTATGAGATTTTTTGTTCTTAAGCCCTGATGTTGTGGGAATCTGCGCAGACATTGCCCGTCCAACTCCTATTTTTCATCTTCGATCAGGTATTCTTTTTCCCTTTCTATTACTCAAAGCGAGCAATCTTTTGTCTTACGCTCCGCCAATACCAAGCTATCATGCGTTTCAAAAACTGGTTTATTTCTTAACATTTTTTGCACCTATTTTGGTATTTCCTTGAAAGCAAATATGTGACGTGTAAAGAAAAGGGTGGGGTTCCATGTTAACAGGTGTGGCGAGCGATATGTATGTGTTGTCTGTGGTGAGTTCTTTAATTCAGGGGGTGAGTTGGGGCTTGTGTCTGGAGTGGCAGATGAGGAGGTATTCCATTTTGGAAGGGTTGAGTTTGAGGATGCCGGTGGCCACCCAGGTGGTGATGGTGGACAGACATCTTTTGAGGATGTGAAATTGTGAGGGGCAAGAGATTTGGAAGCATATTTGCATTCTGCGTATTTATATTTTATTATTTTTTATTTTATTGAACATTTGTAAGGCGCTTTATAAAACAGAATTGTGTTTCAAAGCGCCTCATTGCTAAATGGGAAAGGAACAGGGGAAATAATAACAATGGCAAAAACAGTAATATACAGTCGTGGTCCTACTAGGCTTTGTGGTATAAAACCTTGCAAGCACATTGAAAAGAAGTGCAGGGGAAGGGGGTGGGAGGGGAACAGAGGAGTGGGCATGTGCTGGAGGAGGGATCGGGAGAGAAGTGCTAAGGAGAGCCAAGGAGGAGGACCTCAGGCTAGGTGCTGGTGCAGGCAACTCTCAAAGGTGTGATGTGGAGCCTCCAAGCTTGCAACCACATGGCAGTGCAGTGGGGGGAGGGGTGCTGGTATAGACTTGGCGGAAGGGCCTGGCATCCTGTGAGATTCATTAGGACCAGGCCACTGGTCACAGCAGCTGTGCGGTGATTAGCAGTGAAGGGAAGAGGGAAAAAGGTAGAGAAGAGCAGAGTTTTGAGCTGATTCCTGAACTTAAGGATGTCTGGCTCAGGTCTGAAAAGGGCAGGGAGGCTGTTCCAAAGTGAGGCACCTGCCGAGGCGAGAGACCTGACCCCCCACTCTCTGCTTGGAGATGCATTTATCATTCAGAGAGTTGGAATTAGAGGCGTCTAGGGCTCTAGTAGGGGGAGTATTTAGGGAGGGAAAGTTGGAGATATCATGGCCTCTGTTCTGGATGAGGTGGAGGGGGTGAAGGGAGGAAAGAGGAAGATTGAGAAAGAGGCTGTTGCATAGTCCTGCCTGGAGATGTCCAGAGCTCTGGAGACATTGAGTTTCTGGGGGAAGGTGAGAAAAGGAAGAATGACTCTGAGGAATTGGAGCTGGAAGTGGGACTTCTTGGTAAGGTCCATGATGTGAGGGGTGAAGGAGAGAGGAGAGTCGAAGATGACCCTGAGGTTTTTGGCCTCTCAGGATGGTGGGGGTAGAGGGCCCAAAGAGGGTGGACTGAAGGTGGGAGGAAAAGAGGGCACAGGTGTCCCAATGAGGTGGATCTCCTTCTTACTGGCATTGAGGCAGTGATCATTCACTGCACACCATGCTTGAATGGTGGACAGGCAATCAGGGATGAGAGAGAAGGAAGAGGGGGACGTACAGGGAAGTTTGAAGGAATGTTGTGTGTCATTGGCATAACAGTGGAAATGAGGAAAGAAGGAAAAGATCAGGTGAGCAAGAAGGGTGAATTAGATATTGGAGAGACAGGGCGTTAGGATAGAACCCTGGGGGACGCCACAGGTAGAGAGGGTGCTGGTGGAGAAAGGGCCCAGTTGCAGCTGGGAAGGGCGATTAGTGAGGAAGGAGGTCAGCCAATACAGTGCCCAGTCAATGATACCGAGGGAGGAATGGAGTCATTTTATGAGATGGAATGGTTGACCGTGTCAAAGGCAGAGTAGAGATTGGGGAGAGTGAGAACAGCAGGAGAGTTGGAGTCGAGAGTTGCGAGCATGCTTTCACAGGTGTTCAGGAGAGCAGTTTACCCAGGGAGGGGGTAGTAGAGATAGGGTGATAGCTGGGCAGGAGTGGTCAGCAGATTGTTTTTTAGGAGAGGGTGCACAAGGGATAGAGAGAAAGAGCCAGTGGCTAAGGATTGGTTGCAAAAAGAAAGCAAGAGCCTGTCAAAAGAAGAAATGTTGTCTTTGATGGTTCTGGTGGAGCAGGGGAGCACCTGTTGGGAGGAGGCCTTCATAGAGCAGACCATTTTGGAGACCTCATCCAGTGCTACGGCAGGAGGGAGGAGAGTGAGGGGGCTGGGAGGAGGGGGGCCAAGGGAGGCAGGGAAGCAGGCGTGGAAGAAGAGATGAGGTGGAGGAGAGAGAGGACAGGATGTCCTGAGCTTTGGATGTGAAGTAGGAGGCCAAGGCAGTGCAGAGAGCCTGTGAAGGAAGAAAAGAGGCAGAGACTGCAAGTAGATTGGAGATTTACTTGCAGATTTTGAAAAGTTTGGCGGTGCTGTTAGTGGCTCCAGAGATGCGGATGTGGGCCCGCTTCTTGGAGCAGATAGAGAAGCGATATTCCCTTTGGAGCAGGCGGCAGGCCCGTTTGCCAGAGGAAAAACCCAAGGTCTGCCACTTCCATTCAGCAACTCTGCACTTGTGTTTCAGAGATGCTAGCAAAATCAGAGTCATACCAGCTGTTCTTGGTGGTAGGTTTTAGATGGATCCTCATGGCAGGGGCAACTCTATCAAGGGTGTTAGAGATGAAAAGGTGTAGTAGGTTTGCAAGGACAAAGTCAAAGGGAGAGTCAGGAGCAGGGGTTGAAGGGGGCGTGAAGGTGTAGGCAAAAGCAGCAGCTGACACTCACATTGGTGGAAATCGACGTTGGTTTTACTAAGGGTCTGTCCAAGGGATTTATCATGTAGTTTGAAGTGGAGTGGAGACAGGGAGGAGCCATGCGCGACCGTGTGCTTTACTTTGTGTGGTTGGATCAAAAAGAGGACATGGAGACAAAGTGGGGATGGTGGTTGGAGAGGGATTTGACAAAGTTGAATAGCTTCTGTGTACGACTGGTGGAGGATTGAAGTTCTTGGAGTTAATGGTTGGCTTTGGCAATGCGTATGATTGTTTTGTTATTGCAGCCGTGTTTTCACTGTGATCTGGTGGTGGGGCATGGGTTATTTTACCAGGCTCTTTCTATTTGTCTGGATCCCAGCTTGATAGAGAGGAAGCAGCTGTTGAACCATGGTTTATAGTGGTGAATGTAAGGGTTGAATGATTTCATGGGGGCAATTTTTTCACGTGCCTATGTGATGATGACGGTGTCTTTGTTAAGGAGATTGGAGGGATGTAATTCTGTGAATTCCTAAGGAATCCACCTGGAATCCCACCTGGAAAAAGCAGGCAGATTCCACAGAATCCAAGATCAACGTCTCTTGCAGTCGTTCATTGTGAGCGGATTTACACTTTCTGCACCACTTGATGGAAAGGAGGAGACCTTTTGTGCTTAAGTGTGAATAGAGACAGTTCTCTCCATGCAATATACGTCACTGTAAATCAGGGCTTTAAGTGGGGTAAGAAATTGAGGGGGCCCTCATTTGGGGGCGTGGGTTGTGCGATGGGCGTGAGCTAAAAAAGTATGAAAACCATAAGGTATGCACACAAATATATATACATTTTATGTGTTTGTGTGCATACCTTACTATGGTTTGTGTACTTTTCAATCCATCTTGAAGTACACAAACCATAGTAAGGGATGCAAACAAAAATATAAATGTAAGCATTTATATATTTATGTGTGTACCTTACAATGGTTTGTGTACTATGCAAGTATTTCTGTGTTTATAAAAGATGGCTTGAAAAGTACACAAACCATAGTAAGGGATGCATAAAAATATATAAATGCTTACATTTATATTTTTGTTTGCGTGCCTTACTATGGTTTGTGTACTTCAAGATGGCTTCCAAAGTACACAAACCATAGTAAGGTACGCACACACATATATAACATTTATATATATTTGTGTGCATACCTTTCGGTTTGTGTGCTTTTCATGCCATCTTTTTAAAACATTTCTATCTTTATAAAAGATGGCTTGAAAAGTAAACATTTCAATCCATCTTTTATAAAGCCTTCCCGACGGACAAAGACTGAGCCGTCTTTGTCTGTCGGCAAAGCTTTATAAAAGGTGGCTTCAATTGTGTACTTTTCAAGCCATCTTTTACAAACCTTGAAATATGTCAAGGAATCCCCGGGTTTGCTGAGGGTTAAAGACGCCTCAGTGACCTGGGGAAACAAAGGGACAGTAACTTCCTCTGGTGACCCCTCACGCTGGGGGTCACCAGAGGAAGTTACAATGACTGACAGAAGTGCCAGCCAGCTGCAACAACGCCGTGGCTGGCTGGCACTTCTGTCAGCTTGCCTGACTTAATGGCGGGCGCATCTTCCGTCGCGGCTGAGGACGCGGTGGGATAATGTGTTCCGCCAATACTGTGGTGTGAACCGGGGGGCCCTGGGAGGGCCCCGGCTCAGCCCCACTTTTTGGAGACTGCCGGGGCCCAGCCCCAGCTGTCCCCGGCCAACCTGAAGCACTGCTTTAAATCCCCTGGAGTGTAAGGGTAAGGCTTACACAGCTTACTCCTTGCTTGTACACCTCACTCTTGCACTTCTCCCCTAGTAAAATGACCTCCACAATGATTTGGCAGGCGACGTTGGAATTAGTGGTGGCGGAAATGTATATCCACTTTCATCTCCCCCTCTGTCTGAAAAACAGCATTAAAACACCCTTGACTGTCAAAGCGTAAAACAGTTATGTCTAATTTGTACACCTTACTATTATGCTCCGGGGGACTCCAGCATTTGCCCGCTCGTATTGTATCCGGCAGACATAGTGGAAAGATGATAACGTTGTAGCATTGTTCTGTGTAGAACGCGGTCGTGTATTTCTCGTAAATGATAGTGACACTAATCCCAGGAAAGAGGTGTGCAGATGGCAGCGGGTCTTGGGCACGAGTTCAGCATATTTTGTATCGTGGGAGTTTTTTTTTTTAGTGTCAAACTGTGTGATCTTCTGCATATCGCTGGCGATCAATGTGTTAAGTCTGAATGTAAAATACCAAATCGGTATTTCCAATATTGAATGAATCGGGCTAACCGCGTATTAACACATGCAGAGGGCAGAGTGCTTAAGTGAAAGAGTCCTTACTAATTGGCAGGCACAAAAAGCTTTCATTGCTGAGCGGAGCTTCTGGTTGAGAAGCAATGCTGCTATAAGCAGCGCCCACGTCAGAGCTCGCCGTTATGCTTCTGTTACTCTTCAGGGCCGTGCGACCCTGAAGCGGGAAAGCTGTCAATGTTTGTGACGTGTCTGTTTTTTTTTTTTCCCTAGGAGAGTTGCGCCCTGCGCTTTACCAATCCGACAAGGAGGGTAAAATGGAATGCTCACTCGCAGCTGCACTGGGAGAAGCGTAAATACACTGCGCGGGGTCAGAGGTCAGCTCGTTTGACAGATGTTCTTGTAGGAAGTGCATGTCTGACATCTTCCTACAAGCCGGTTTACACCCAGCTGTGAAATTACTGTCACCGGGTATAATTATGTTTATGTTTATTGAATTTATGTAATGATACAATTTTTTTTATAACGCGCTTAATACCAACGAGCGGTTTCTAAGCGCTCTGCTTTGTCTTGCTTCCAAGACAAACGCGTTGCCCCTGTGCTATCCTTCCTCATTGGATGAACGTTCTCCCAAGAACCAACAATTAACGTAATTCATAATAGTTTATGTTTTTATGTGGTGCTTTCAAAGCTGTGTCACAGTACCACTGTTAACATGTGTGTTTTAATTCTACTCTATTAATGAGCCAGAAAAGGATGAAATGCTGAGTTGGGCCTTCTGGGGTTTGACACTTAACTTGCAGCATGAAAACAGATCTCAGTGGACTGGTCTACAGGGAATGCTCCAGATTAGCTGGTGGGCCTCTGCACCATTGGTCGTTTTTTTCTGGGTACTCTGTTTTTTTACTCCTCTCACCCCCTCACCACCATCTCTCCTCATCCTCCACGTGTCTATATAACTGTACATAAATGCGTAATGTATCCCATGTAAAATGTGTAACCTGTAACTTTGAAGCTATGTGTAATAACTTGTAACCATGTCCTTTAAGTAGTTTTGTAACGGCGCCTAACTGCCCTTGGGCTTTGAGCCGTGGGTGTCGAGAAATTCTCTCCATCCACAATCGCTTTGAGTGTTATTATGCACATAACAATCAATTAGGCCTGCACATTTCCTAGCCTCATCCATACATGGATTGAGGTGGAGCTCATGCGCATTGAAATCTTCCGCAATAACTACCATACTAGCAGGGAATTGTTTATACCAGCTCTTAAGAATACACTCAATGGGCCTCTGTATGCCCTTTGTTGCTATACCCCCAGGGGCATACAGGTTTATAATGAGAGTCCAATTGATCACTAAATGACACAGACATAACATAAGAAGAGAATACAGCCACACAGTAAGGATCTAGGCTATAGAATGCCTTTGCTCCAATACATAAACCACCCACTGGGTGAACCCTCAAGGAGTGAGTGTATAGCAGGCCTACACAATATTCTATAGCCATCAAGTTCAAAAGGCTTAATTTTCCAGGTTTGTTGCAATACGAATATGTCGCTGGCCAAAGGATTACTCAAAAATGACCTGTAGCCTCTGGTGTTCCAAGAGAGCCATTTTAAAGTACACATTATATCAGAATGTTAATTGTTACAAGCCACTACTGCCTCAGGTATCCATTGGGCAACCACCCTGGATGGTTTTGGCTTCTCTACTAGTTTAATGACCAAGGTTAGAAGGCTAGTTGTTTCGGTATGCAATTGTCTAACAATGCAGAGCCAGAATCTGTTAACTGGATATTCTGAGGATCTTCCTTAGACTGAATATTAATAGTGTGCTTTTAGCACACAGTTAATTGATACCCCATGACCTTTGATTCCAGACTGCAAGACATTAATAATGCAACTACCACAGGTGAGGCGAATTCGACCAACACCCAGTTTGTGGGACTATCGATCTCGGGTAGTTCCACATGCATAATGTCTTCTGATCCAATGGAATTCAGACAGTGAATCTGTGAAAAATATCCAGTATAAAACTACGATTCATAAATGGGCTAAACCATTTTGGCTGTATTTCCTCCACTTTACACCATTTGCCCAATGATAAAGAATCCTTTTAGCCAAACTCCACCCCATTCGATGACAGGAAGGGAGCCCCAAATTGGACTTGGAGCTTAGGATGGGATTACAGGGCAGAAATGTATTTTGTAAATATAGTGCACCAGATGAGTTAACAAAATGTGTATTCTCTTTGTGTTGACAGTTATCAGTCCATATAGTAGGACGCAACTGGTTCCTGGTGTCCAGCTGCACTTGGGGAATCGGGTGCACACCACGTTCCAGTTCAACTAAAGGTGCGTGATGTTATCCTGAGGACACGTCCATTGCACCTGAATTGGACGACGCCTCTTTACCTGTTTGCAGCCATCTATCCATTGGGCCATGCAGCTGCATCTGCCACTCCATGCCGTCCTCCAACATTCTGATGAGTGTGGTTTTCTTCGGTGAGGGGGAGCAGTATTTTGACATTTACAGGCACGCTCCTCTACCGCAATACCGTTGCACTCTGAGCCAACGTGCTTCCCTTTCCGCTTTCTCTTTAGATTATATACTCACCGCCTCTGGTTTCGAGTAAGAGGTCGTTGAGGGAATAGGGTCGAGATCAGCACTAACAGCTACCTCCTGCAAAGGAGGCACAGGCAACGGTGAATCTCCTCATAATCCCACTCCTGATTGTGTCCGGGCCGTGGTGAAGCAGGTGTCTTCCTCTGTCGGACTTTGCCATTTAGAATCGCCTTCGGCATCCAGAATGATAAGTGGTGCGGGCTGTTTCAATACGTTTTGATTAAATGTTGGTTGGTGCTCTAAATCGATTAAATCAGGTTGCTCCTCGTTGGAGGTGATGTAGCTTTCTAATATAACGTCTACCACCCGAGCCACGATGCGTTTTAAGTCTTGTTGTTCCTTAGTGATATTCAAACACAGAGCAAACACGGCATCATCACTTGAAGCCATTGCATTCCAAGTGGGTAGAGGGTTCCATGTGTTAATATCCCAGCAAAAATATTGGCATACAAAAATATTGCCATATTTTTGTGGCAATATTGAGCCATGGTCCCTGCGGGGGACACCTCCGCAACACCTGCATTATTTTTAAATGTGCAGGGGGCGACCGCGCAACTCCCGCTCCCACAAATTATCCACCCAAAAATATTCCCTATGGCGTTCCCGACTAACATATATACGGCATTATTTTTGGTGGAGATAATATTACCTGATACCGGGTAAGAGAGGAGGCTTTAATGAAGGAGAGCCATAATCCTCATCGCTGTCACTAATCGACGTATCTGAAGAAGAAATCAAGTTTTCAAGAACCAGAGAGGCCAATAGGTTTGTCCCTATTATGTTATCACAATGCTCAGCCATGTGAAAAACAATGTCTACGAGACCCAATGAGTCACGTTGTAAACCAATACACATATTGAGCAGCGAGTTTTTGTTGTCTATTGAGGCAGATAAGATATCACCTAGATCCTGGAAAAGTTCCAGACAAGGTAACGGCGATGTTGCTTGCAATTCAGATCCTCCGTCTGCAGTAATCAAAGATGCCGCCCCAAAATATCTTGTAATTTTTTATTGTGTTTTCAACATACAGTCTAATGTATCTTTCTTAAATATAGGGATTGCGGTTGTTCAGCAATTGGTAACACTAGGCTGAGGCTGCGCTGCCGTTTACCCAAACTTGCAGAGTTGCTCAGTACATAGTTGTGCGCTGCAGGGGGTTTAATTTTATATCAGCAGAAAAAGGAATAGTCATTGATGTGCAGGAATATGAGGCTCATCGTACACTTTGCTTGACTCACTCTCCGCTCGCCGTAAGACTGCAAGACACTCTTCTCCACACACATCGACGTGCGCGCTCACGCACAAGGAAGACTTCTTGTAAAGTGCATGAGCAGGATACAGTGTTGCAAACCAATCCAAGGTTTCCAGCAGATTCGGTGACATGATCCCAGAGTAGAGATCACTTTAAACCTGCGACTGCAGCAAAAACATTGCAAAGCTGGTCAAAGTGTACTGTAATACACTCTACCCCACACTCCTCAACGCCATGTGTACTCTAGTCTTGCTAGAAACACATGATAGCCTCTGTTGAGCAAAAGGGAGGAGGATATTGATTGCATTCAGTGATGCAGCACTAAACCAACAGGAAGAAGACCAGCCCTGAACTCTGATACTGCCGATCAGTCAGGCGTTATCCTGCCCAGTTTAATGAAGAATCCGCCCCTAATTCTGCATCAGTTTCGTAACTTTCAACCTGTTAACTAGCAAAAGAGGGAGAAGACCAACCCATCCTGCGCTCCTATTAACCATTTTGCTCCCCAAATTGTCAAAGACTTGGGGCCTCATTAAAAGTTGGCCGGTGCAGTAATAACGTGCCGTTATTGACGCATACTGGCAGGTTACCGCACCAGCCATCTACAATGTTGGTAGGCAGATGGTTACATCATCCATAGCTACTGCCCCTCCCCGGCCGAATACCGTACAGGTGAGAAGCGTTAGTCACTAAGGCAACCATACCTCCCATATCCCAGGCAAGTACAAAAGGAGATTGACACAAACCAAACTAAAGATGGCAAGAAAAACATATCTCACTCCACAGGAAGTGGCGAGTTTCTACTGCTCTTCTGGGCCTTATCTAAGAGCCAGGGACATTCACCAGGTAAGTGTCCTGTTCGGGGAAAAGAACGGGCCACATGGGTGTCACAGTTAGACTGTTAAAATGTGTGGGGATGCACTAATATAGCGCTATGTGTTTGCGTTGTCTCTCCCGTGCAGCTTTGTGATGGTCTTAATAGTCACAATGAGATTCCGATATTAGAGAAAATAAATACTTCAGGCCCACCAGAGCTATGGTAGGTGAGTCTAGGATCTTGTAGGATTCACTAATTTGCAACCATAACTCCACGATTGTTTGCATGAGGGAGGTGGGGCCCTGTAACAGGAGCTTTACGATGATGTATAAAACATAACAGATTTCACACGATCGGTCGGTCCTGCCTACTTTGTCACCACCATATGTGTACGTAGGCGACCCAGGGTTAGATGCACCAGTTATGCACGCAGCAGCACTCACAAACCATTGCCCATTGCATGGTACAGCTGGACAGCCCTGTAAGGTGGGTACATTGACACCTATGTCGAGCACACAGTGCATTGCCACTTAAGACAGATTGCAGTAAAACAAGAGTTTTGGAATCCACAACCATAAATCATTTACGTTCCGTTCCTTATTTTTACTGTAGGGATACAGAGCCGAAACATCTCCTCCTCCCGAGGGCACTGTTCTGCAAACATTAAGAATTCATCTATAATGAATCCAATATGTTGAGGACGGGTCTCCTCGAAGTCCAATACAGAGTTAGGAATCCATCCCCCTTCCAATAGAGTAACATCAGTAGTGTAAGATACATAAGTAATTTAGCAATATCTTTGCGTGTGTCATTTCATATTGTGCATGCATTTGGCGAATTGAGCAAACCTTTGCAGCAGAGTTGAATAGACAGTCTATTGGACCTCATTCCTAATATGCCGGTATTCTGGCGGTAGAGTCACGAGAATACCGGCAACTGGTACTTGCCTTTACCAGCACCCGGTCTAGTGGAATCGCCACCGGATTACAGGTGCTGGCGGTACGGTGTAAATCCCCATTCATGAAGTCCCATAAGATTTTCCATGATTACCGCCACCGGCAATGCCGGAGGCGGTAACACGTGCTTTTTTGGCTGGTAGTGCGCCTGGTTTACCTCCAGCATTTAGCTGGAAGTAACCCAAGTGCCCCACCGGCAAACCCATAGTCGGGTGGTCCGGTAAAGTGCTGGTATCCACGGATACTCAGTAAGCAAGTCAGATTCAGACACAGGTCGAGATAAAGTAGGGGTGTGTCAAATATGTAGTATAGAGTAAATACATGTCATTTTTATTGCCTCCATACAGGGTGCATATGCGGTCCTGAAGAAGGCGTTTTTTTAGCACAAACTGCCGAAACACTGAATGAGCAGGGTGGCTTATAGATACGCACTTTCACATGCATAGTTACTTAGTAACGTAGACCCTGATTACAGGGCACCTGCAGAATAGGGATTACTGACCTGATAGGATTCTCTTTGAATACAGTACGGATGAGCACCCAGACACTTTACACTGCACTTACCACTTTAAGAGCACGTTAGCCCTTTAGTCAGTTCCATTGATTGTGTTGTTGTGTTGTTATAATGTGATATTGGATGTTTTTTATGCGGCAAACCCTGTTATCATGAATGATGTATCATGTGAAAACATGTTTACAATTGTTTGTTACCCTAATGAGAAACATAAATAAAATAAATATATAAAAATACATTTGTTATAAAGAAATGTAACATATCTGACTCCAGCTAAAGAATATTTACAGCATTGAATGCCACGAAATAATGTAATTAGTTGATACTGTGATATGCATGTCAGGAACCGTGTATTATAACAAGCAGCGTCCACGTCAGAGCCGGCGTGTGTGCTTCTGTTTGTCTTCGGGGCCATCCGACCCGGAAGCGGGAAAGCTGTCAATTCTTGTGACGTGTCTGCTTTTCTTCCTAGGAGACTCGCAGCCCTGCGCTTTACCAAGCCGACGCGGAGCGTAAAATGGAATGCTCATTCCCAGCTGCACTCGGAGAAGGGCAGGGTCAGAGGTCAGCCCGTTTGACAGATGTTCTTGTAGGAAGTGCATGTCTGACATCTTCCTACAAGTCAGTTTACACCCAGCTGTGAAATGACTGTCACCTGGTAATGGATGAATGTCCTCTCAAGAACAAAGAAATCACCGAATTCATAACAGAATATGCTTTTATGGAGTGCGTTCTACACTGCGTCATAGCACCACTGTTAAAATTAGTGGTTTAATTCAACAAAATGATGAAATCCTGAGTTGGGACTTCTGGGGCTTGACAGTTAACTGCAGTATGAGCGCATATCTCAGCACCAAACCGTTCTGGACTGGTCTACAGGGAATGCTGGAGATTTCTTGGTGGGCCGCTCCACCATGGGCCGCATTTGTCTGGCTACTTTGGTCTTCTGCTTCTCTTACCCCCTCCCGCCATCTCTACTCATCTTCCACATCTCTTGAAAGTTAAGAATTTGTTATAAATCTTCCAATATGTTATCCCTCACTCTTGACAAATATTATACTCCAATGTTTTCTATGTTTATTTTTGGTACTCCTGTATAGGGAAAGGGTGTTTTCAGATTCACTATTTGCACCCATTTTTCCAATGTTGTTGTTGCTGGAGAAGCCCCCCCAACTCCCGACCAAGCCCTACTTAGATTTGGCTTGTTCCCACATTGTTATATAAAGCTAGTTTGAAAAACATGCCCACGGTCGATTTTGGTTCCCAGTTCACTCCTGGCATGAAAACAAGTTTCTCACAAAGCAATCTATTAAGCAAGCCCACATGAGCTGTGTAGATGTGGATGACTATCGGCCACCCATGTCTTTGCAGTGATGATTGTGGGAAGTAAAGGTGCTGTGGAAAGCGCCACATGTACTCTAGCCATGCTAGTAACGCATGACAGCCTCTGTTCAGCGAAAGGGAGGAGGATATTAATTGCATTCAGTGATGCACCCCTAAACCAACAGGAAGGAGACCAGCCCTGACCTCCGATGCTGCAGATCAGTCAGGCGTTATCCTGCTCAGGTTAATGGAGAATCCGCCCCTAATTCTGCATCAGTTTCATACCTTTCAACCTGTTAACTCACAACAGAGGGAGAAGACCAACCCATCGTGTGCTCCTATTGACCATTTTTCTCCCCAAATTGTCAAAGACTTAAAGGCCTCATTATAGTTTGACAGGTCCGGTAATAACGTGCCGGTTTTAACGCATACTTGCCCATTACCGCACCAGGCAACTACAAGTTTGCCGGTGTGGTGGAAGAAGTACCTCCAGCTAAGAGCTGGCGGTAATTCCGACACAACTACCGGCAAAAACTGCTTTTATTACTGTCAACAGTATTACCGATGCCAGTCATAGCAGCAAATCCCCCAATGGAGTCCAATGGGACTCCATGGAATGGGTATTTACCACTGACACCAGCGCTCACAATACAACCGGACCAAGTGCCAGTATCAGTATTTCCATTCGCCACTATGCTGGTGGATTTTCTGCAGGATACAGCAAACTTATAATGAGGCCCTTAGTTTCAATCACTTGCCCTCATCTCTCTGAGCTCTTTAATCATTCGCTCTCTCTCTCTTGCTCTATCGCTCTCTCTCTCCCTACTTCAAATCTGCAACTGTCTTACCCCTGTTGAAGAAACCCTCTACTGACCCAAACATCTCTGCAAACTATTGCCCAGTTTCTCTCTTTCCCCAATGTTCAAAAGTCCTTCTTTGTGGGGTATTTGACAGATCACTAAGAACCTTGGGGATAATGACCATGGAGATCCACTTCAATCCGGCTTCCATAGTAAGCACCCTCGATACTGCACTCGTGAATGTCTCCGACGTTCTCTCTAGTGCTCACCACCATAAACTCTCTTCTATGCTCATCCTTTTGGACCTTTCTGATGCTTTGACACTGTCTCTCCTCCTCACTCTTTAGGATGTTAGGTTTCACAAAATTGCTCTTGCCTGGATTGCCTCCTACCTGGAAGATTGACCCTTTAAAATCTCTTGGAACTTGCAACCTTCTAAACCCACCCCTCTAGCCGGTGGTGTTCCCCAAGGATCAGTCCTAGCACCTCTGCTCTTCACCTTCTATTCCTCTGCCCTACGAAGACCTATCTCTTCCTTTTCGGTATCACCTTTTTTCTGAAGACACTCTCATTCTTCTCTCCATTCCCTCCTTCATCCCAGCCATCTCAGAACAGATTGCAAACTGTCTCTCTCCAATTAGCCACTGGATTGCTCTTCACTGCCTTATTCTGAACTTTCAAGACTGGAAGTCATCTTTCTCCCGGCTTCTAACGCCAGTCCCTAACCTCTCCTATCTCTTTCCCACTTGACCTTCTTCCTCTCTCATGTAAAGCTCGCAACCATGGCATCCTCATTGATAGCGGCCTACCACTGCAACAATTCATCACTACTACCACCTCTAATGCTCTTATTAACCTCATCAACATTTGAAAAAATCATCCTTTTCATACTAACCACTCTACAAAAACTGTAATCTACACTCTTGTGCTCAGCAAACTAGACTACTGCTCAAACCTACTCTTGGACTTCCTCTCTACTCCATCCCCCCTCTAGACAAAGTTATCCACTTTGCTACCCACACTCTCTACAACATACCCAGATTCTCCCCACTGTTACCTACTCACATGTTGGTTGTCTCGCAATGCACAACCACTCTTTTTTCAAATTCCTTCTCCTAGTTTACAAAGCTATCAATGGTCTTGCTCCTCATTACCTGTCTGATCGTATCTCAGTTTACTCACAGTCTCACGCCGTCTGATCCTCCTCTGCACTCAACCTCACTATCCGATACCCACCCTGTGCCTTCTATCGCTCCCGTTCTTTCTCCCTACTCGTCCTGCTGCACTGGAACCCATTGCCCTTAATAATCAACGCCACGCCAACTATGGTTCTTTTCTGATCTCGGTTTTAACTTCACGCTAAAGAGGGAGCTCCCCATGCCCTCTTCCCATCCCCGCAACCCGACCCCACCACTACCTCCAGTAACACTTAATATAATTGTGTATATTTAATTAGAACTCCTCTTTAGTTTGAAACACTTGCCCCCTTGGGTAAATGTTCCCTTTGAAAGTTACCTGTTTTATTTATATACATTTTGTTTCTGCTTGTTGTGTTTGGTCCCTGTTATAGGTCCTCATGTTTTACACCCTCACAAACTGGCTCACTACTTGTTCTCATCTTTATGCTCTTGTACAGGCACCCTTCATGGGAATGCTTCCGCCATCTGTTAATGTGTTATTATAAGTCATTTCTGATCAGCATTGACATCCCTGTTCTTCAGAGAAATTACAAATACAAAGCAAGTGTTTTGGAGGGTGATACCATTGAATTCAATGGGTCAACTTTTTCTAGGGATAAGAATGTTTTTCTGGGAGTGAGATCCCACTAAAGTCTATGCACTGAATTGAACCGGATGGGGGTGGGAATTAATCCAAGGCAATTGACACCTCCTAATGAGGGTGAATGCAGGTATTCAGAAATAAAACTGGAAAGCAGGGTGAAGAACATGAAACAGTCTTCTCCTGATATGCCCCAGCATACTGGAATACCATCCCAATTTTGGTCGGGAAAGCTCCGGCCCTCCTGCATTTAAAAGAAAATTACATTAGAACAGCTTTTAGGTGATTCCTATATGTACCCAGAATACGACCACTCTGTGATTTTCTTATAAATGTACCCACCTTGTCTCTTTGATGTATGTACGGCACTCTGTTGCTCCAGAACTAGGTTGGCACTCTGTACTGAGGAGCGGGTTTCACTGATGGGCCCATAGATCAGTGTGCACCCTCTAGTACCTGTAAGACAAGATAGCTGCACCAGGTGAGGACTGGGGGTGCAGGATTCACTTGCTCCAACACGACTCAATAATGAGGACGTTTAATGACAAGTACATCAAAAAGAGAAACAAATGGAAATCAGCAGCATTGCGATCACCTGTCTCGCTCCAACTTCCTTGAACTTCAGTCGAACAGCAATAGTTATAGGCAAAACTCGTCATCACTGGCGTCTAATTCTACAAAAACTCGACCTGCAATACAATTGGTTAGGAAAGGTAACTTAAGTATAGGTGCTATATCTGTATATGATAATAGGGCATGCGGATTGGATAACTCTTATCGGGTGGGTTTCTACATCACATGTGATTGACGTCACTACAAGTACGACATCTTATTGGTTCTACTATCTATAGTACTCCAGATATCTTGGTCCATTGTGATTGGGCAGGTTACACCCCTAGACATAAATCCCCATTTTAATTAACAGCATGCAGAACGGACACCCATGTGCCTGGTGTCCCAGGTTTCACCCTGCCTCCCTTCCATCAATCAGTATCTTAGGGCTATATGTCAATTAGTTGGCTGGGTATGGCCTCGAAACTGTAGCCTCTTATCGGGAAAGGTTATGGCCTCCTTGGGTCCTGGATGACATCGGACGGTGGTACCTCTTCGCGCCTGGCTGGTCACGTGTTAGTTCACCATGAATCTGCTTCAGTTTCCAGATTTTAGTGTATTTAATTCTGTTTCGCCCTCGCCACCTGCCTGGCCCCCCTTATCTTTACCTTCATGGGGCAGGCTGGTATGCTCTGAAGTTTGTGTCTTGTTAGCTTCCTCTGGATGACCTCGATTTCCTAGGCATTAGCCACTCTTTGTTGAATTTCGATTCCGCTCCTTCTCCTGCCTCTGGCTGGGTTACGAAACATGGCCTGTAAGGCCTCTAGCAGCCTGGTACATTTCTGCTTTTACAACGTGGAGTCGCACTTGCATAATGTGTCTTATTGAGGTAGATATATAGTTGGCGCTTGCCGCTCTAATCTTATGCTAAGCATTGCAAGTAGTATCGTTTCTTTAGCCTCTTGCGTTCCAAGCCTATTTACACACGTTTAACGAGTCGGTTGCTTCCATCTTGTCTCGTAGCAACGTTTCCTTACGTTTTAACATTGTCTCTTCTCTGTGTCCATTACATTTATTTTCGTAGTTACTCGCACTGGCGTGCTTGTCTTCGATAGCCGATTTTGTTCGTTCACGAGTCTGTTCAGGCCATTGTGTCATTTCCACTGGCCTTTCATTAGGGCTCTTTGGGTCTCTTCATGGACCGTCTGTAGGTACTCTTCATTTCTTATCAGCGACTGATACAGCTGTCTGATAGGGTACTGTGTTGCCCAGATTTGTCTGGTTATGGGCGCTTCAACAGGTATGGATCTTCTGATGTATACTGGGCAGAGTCCCAGCGCGGCTCTCTGTTGATTCATTTGCTCCTCATATGACACGTACCTTGGTGAGTACTCTCCTGGTACCTCGAAATGAGAGGCAGGGGTGCAGGCCATGTCTGGGACCTCCTCTACAACTCTAAAAACACAAATACAAATAAAAATATGTGGTCTTTGTCCTGTTCTCTTACTGACCTGGTGCATGCATGCCTCCATACAAAACCAGTAATTCTAGCCCCTGCTTGAATTTCAAATGACCCGTAAAAAATACTTTGTACTCGATACAGTTGGAGCATCCATTTTTGGACATTGGGTTATGTATTTCGAGAGAGAGAGAAAAAAACAAAGGACAGTCTACTAGTCAAATAATAGTACCAAACAAAAACAATTAAGCAATATGCCCCGAGCAGCGGGGGCATTATCGACTCAGGTAATGCCCCAGGGTTAATAGTTATAGGCCACAGTGAAGTGAGAGCCTTAACGAAGGCCCTGGGCCCTGGGGCATTACCAGAGTCGATAATTCCCCTGCCACGAGGGGCATATAGCTATTAGAAACCCGGTCTGGAAGATCTGCGTGACCGGGGCACTAAAAGCATTTTTTTCTGTCCCAAAACACTGCAGCGTTTCCGGACAGAAAAAAAAAAAAAAAAAAGAAAATGGCCATCAGGAAAGGGAAAAAGGAGTCTGTTTTCCATTTCCATGGCGGCCATTGGAAGCGGACCCGCTGGGAACAGAAGTGTTCCCAGCGCGTCCGTTCCACAAAGACGACAGAGAAGAAGGTAAGTCATGTGGAAGGGCGGGAGGGGAAAAAAAGGAAAAACAAAAATGTACCTGAGTCCCCGGCGGGGGACGATGGAAGCCTTGAGTCGTGTAGAGGCTCGGAGTAGAGATGGCCTGCTTCCAGCCTCCTCATTGGCTGAGGGGCTGCCACGCCCCCCGCCGGGGACAAAGGCATGGGATCCTTTCATGGTCCTTTCATTCTGATTGCGCCCTCGCCGGGTACTAATATGCATAATTCAACACCAATAAACCATCTTTCATGCAACTGGAATCAAATGGAATGTTCTCCATAAAGTTCACATGGGATCAGAACCTCTGTCCACTGTCAAATGAATCCAGTAGAAACCATTTGTGACTGGTCAAGTGAAATTTACATCGGAAAAAGGCTCCTCTGGAACTTTAGCGAGAGACATTCTTGGGATTGCATATATGCAGCACTGTGCAGCAGAGATCTGGGTTATGGTTCCCCACTCACACTTTCCAGTGCCAGAAATTATATTTGCATTCGACAATCAGGTGGCTGGAACAGTAGCAAGATTTTACATTCTCTGCCCCCTGTGCAGCCACCCTAGGCACTTCCCCCGGGAGGTGCCATTTCCTTTTATTTAGGTGGTGAGGCAACACAAAGCCTCTGCCTGTTGCCTCCTTACCCTTTGACCCCTCCCAACTTACCTGATAGACCAGAGCTTTGAGCTCTGGTCCCAGCGCTCTGTCCAATCCTGGCCACTGCCAAAGAAATGGAAAAGGGACTTAGTCCTACCATGGCTCAGGATGGCGGGTCATTAACGGTCATGTCCGCTCCCCCACCGGGAGTGAAAGCCATATTCCTCACTGGTCCAATCTAAAAGAATTACAGAGAGCCCACCTCATGAATGTTTTAGATGGGTCTAGGCTGCGCTTCTCATTGAGCTTGGCGTCCAATACCGGAACAGGGGTTTTGATGGCACAACAGACCTCCATTTGTACTTTTGTATTGCAGTTTTGGGAGCCGCAGAGATCTCTGTATTTTAAGTGTGCAGTGGTCACAGTGGGAGAAGAGTGGAATATGAAGATGCTATGCTTGAGAGAAGGCATCAATGTCAGGGAGGCCAATGTCTATTAGCCTTAGTCTTGGAAAAAGCATTCACAAAGTTGAATGGCTCAGCCGCGCACAATTCAATTTTGTGAAAGCTTTACATTTGCTCTACATCTTAGTAAAATGGGGGTATGCACAATGTTGTGTGTATCGGGTGAAATTTGGAGAAAGTCATAACGCTGCACAATTTTAAATTTATTTTTCAATTGCCAGTTTTACAAGATTGCTGGGAAAATTCCTCCAAAAGACTAATTTGCAGTAATTTTTCTTCCTCAAGTTGAGTATGTTTTCTTAGTTTGTTGAGAACATAGCCAGCAAAGTTAATTTGCTGACTTATTGTCAGCAACCTGGCAGGTTTTGGACATTATGTCCAACACATTTACTAATTGCATTTATAGTTCTAATTTTGGATAATGTCAATTTCATGCAGAATTTCACAAAATTGGCTAAAGTGAAATTGCCCAATTGTACACAGGGCGACATTCGTAGCCCTTTGTGATTGTAGGACAAAACCACTAGCTTGGTGGCACCAAGGGCTTGCAAATTCACCCTACACAAAACAAATCTAGTGCCATTCAAACAAGGAGATAATATGGGAACCTTATTGCTGGCCATTCTTGAGGAGGCAGGTATGGATATAGGCACCTGCTATTATTTTCTTTTGACTAGATACCAATTTTAAATAAGAACTTTCGTTTAAAAGCATTAATTAGTGATAAACTATTGGATCAGCCCCATTAATACATAACAACAAAGATGTTCCTCGGGTTTACGCTATCCACCCCACCCCAAAGAAGGCTTCTTAATAGACCTAACCTATAATAACAACAGACCACACTTACATTCATTCCGGGTTTATTCTCAGGGTCTTACATAGCAGCCCCATAAAGCAATATCATCCCACCAGATGCGTGCTCAACCATCATCAATGTGGTCCAAGGCAAATTTCCATTACTTCCATCGCCTCACCATCCAGTTCAGCCATGCACCCAGATTATCTGCTCCATTTTATCCTGAATGACTCTGGGATTAATGTCCTGTCAAAGTAACAGAACAACTGCAAAAGGCCTCACTCCAAACTTGACAGTAGTCATCTTGTCCCTTATGGACCAATAAAGGAGGGCACAAAAATAAGAGGTGGGGGTTGTCGCAAAGCCATTGATATCCTCAATACTCAAATTGAAGTTAAACAAGATTTTTCTATTATAAGGAAACTCAAAAGCAAAATGTTGTCCAAATCTTCCTGACATTGGGTAAAATGTCTCTCAAAGAAATACCAGTCCCCTTAAAAATATTTCAGATTTCCTACAGTCTCAAACAGTTCTGAAATATTCTTGTCTCCTTCATCAATTATTTGAGATGTCAACAGCATGCCCAGTCCAGGGAAGATCCGGGTTGCTGGTCCTGGCAGATGCCTTGGTTGGGATGATGAGTTCTTTTTCGTGTGGGGAGTCTCTGCAAGATAAGAGACCAAACTGTGAGCATGAGGTGCTTCTCATTAAATTTGGATTGCCTCCCTTTCCCACTGCCCTGATCCTGTAACCCCCAACCCCAGCTGGCTTTCCTCCTTGCTGCCATGCCACATGCTCATTCATAAGGGATCAATCCCCCTTTGCTGGCTTCCTGTCCATACTCCTCAATGCTCGGCCATATGCTTGTTCCCCCTCCTGCCTTCCCACACACCCTGTACACTGGACCTCCATCTCTGTCCTACTCTACCTCTCTTCCATCACCTCCTCTATAGCTCTCACCTCTATCTCCTTCTTGCTCTCTCTCATCCATTACTTATTTGATGTTATCTCTGTCACCTACTCCTTAACTATCTCCTCCCCCTGTTCCTGATTCTTTCTCTCCACCTTCTCCTTTCAACTTATCGCCACCACCTCCACCTTAACTCTCTCCTTTACCTCCCGTTATCTTTTTCTTAACTTACTCCTTGTATCTTGTCTTCTCCACTTGATCCATAAATCCCTCCCCTACCTCCTCCTGATTGTTTTCCTGGCCTCCTCTTTTGATCTTATCTCCATCACGTCCTCCTTATCACACTCATCCCTGTCCTGTATTTTTCTCCAAACTCCAGTCCCTTTGCTGCTCTTAACCGCTCTAATCTCCTGTAGCCAGTACCTCACAATTCTTTCAGTCCCCAAACTCCCACACTAGCCAATTATCTTCCCAGAAATATATAGGACCTTTACCTCCTCCCCCTGGTGCAAGCTGTCCATAAGTGGTTGCATTAGGCAGTACGTATGAGTTCATTCTGGGATAGGTTGGCTATATTAAACATGAGCATGTCAGGTGTTTTTGTTTAGGAGCACTGACTGCCATCATACCCAGACCATGCTAAGAAGAGGGATGGTTGCCATCTTGGAATAGGCAAGTGGGGTGCACATTCACATGGAAGTTGGATCCTGCTTAGCATGTTACGGGCTTCCGTTCATAGAGTTGGCTCTCCAGAGCTCTTTCATTTCCACTGCCTGATGTTGGGAACAAATGGTATCTTAAAACTGCACAAGTCATATTGTCCCACACCAGCACTGTTGCTGTCAAACTACAGACATATTACAGGGTCCGCAAATCTCATGACCAAGTCATTATCAGATGTACCAACGCTTTATCCATCAGTGCTGAAATGAAGAGTAAAGTTGGTATAACACATGTGAAGGTCCTCTACCTGTTCACTGTGGCATGGTGGGGATTGCCAGTGGATCCTCACCATGCCGTCCTTCGGCTCCAGCATCATGCATGCAGGTTGTGGCACCACCCAACCCCCTTGTCTACCTCCCCATCCAGCTAGCAGCTAAAGTAGGGGACTTCATCACAGATTCCACTGTAGAACATTCATTTAGTCAAACACATGAGTTTATCACTTTCCATGTCCTCAGATCTTCAAACACTTACAAGGAAAATGGCCCAATCAGATTTTTTGATAATGTATTCTTAGGGCTTGATATATGGTAACAGACAAGTACTAATCTTGCCAGCAAACCACTTATATGTAGAGATGGGACTGCAAAAAAATGGGGACTTACACTGCCACCGCCACTTATAATCCAGCAGTAATACCACCGTACCAGGTGGTGGTAATGCTAATTGTGTTAGGTGGTATTCCGGCAGATTTAGGACTGGGATACTGCCCAACTCATGATGAGGCCTATCTTGGCTTTCCAGATGGTTCTAGGTATTCTTTAAAAAAGATTAAGATTCTGAGGGAATCCAGAAAACAGGCAAACTAGTACGTGCAAAGACGGTTTCATAAAGTTAAACCAGGTAAGGGAGTCTACACATCATGTATTAATAATTTCCATTTTAGTGGAGAGTGGAGGCTTCTCCTGATGCATAAATCATGATACATTGTGAAGTAACTGAAGGATGATTATTCTGTCTGTAACTTGGGCAAAGAAGGAATACATTTCAAAGAGTAGAGGCATTTGGCACCATTCCCTATAATCCATCATTGTACCTGTAAGGATATTTGGCGTGTTACAGTACACAGTACAGCAATACTGCACAAGTAGCACAATTTTTTTTGCAGCACCACCACCACAAGGGTGCGGTGCATTGCTATATGGGTTAGCAGATTAACAAGGAAAGACAGACTATTCAGTAAAAAACGATTTTAACATATAAGATGCAAATCTATTTTTGCAGTTAAAAGCACACGTGTTCATTTAAAAATGCTCACTATTTTTCACCTGAAATGCCTATATTGCTAGAGACACATTTGAAAATTAACAGCTAACCTATTAACCATTAACCTGACTAATAAAACCTTATTTTAATATAACCCACTAATAAAATGTGTTCTCTACTGCAGAATTAGGCATACTCTGAAAACCAGTTAAATGAGTATGCAGATTTTTTTTTCTTCTCTTCTCTGCCTGATTATCCGTGTTGTTGTGCACAGTAACGGCAGGAAGGAGGAAGTCAGATTTGCAACAATTGCAAATGTATAAGCGAAGCTATTGTTGAAGAGTAGGAGGATGAGAGATGATGGATTTCATTGGGACACGTCATAAAGAGGGCTGAGAGGAAAGTTTTAGTGGGCAGTAGCAGGGAAAAAGACGAAGAGACATCTTTCTGCACTACTGGGGAGAAGACCTGGCTGTGGGGTCCTGACTGAATGCAAATTCCGGTGTCCTGCTGCAGTCGAGACTGGGGAAAGCTGAAAGAAAAACCTGTCCACTGGCTGAGGCAGTCCTATCTGAAAAAGCTGAGAATTCCAGGCAATGACCCCGGCTTGAGAAGGCAAGCGTTCCTTTTTGCTGGAGTTAATCCAAGAGAGCCACATTCACAGAGAGAAGCCTCTGAACAGATAAGGTAATTACCTAACTGGGGGAGCTGTGTGTGTGCACGGAAATATGCAGTCAGTGTAGAAAAATGAAAGTCCCGTGCGTGTCTTAATCAAGTGCTAATGTTGCAATTTAAGTTCTGTTCTCCGCCACTATAATTGCAGTGTGTCATAGAAAATGCTTTTACTGTACCATTTTATTTATTTCTGTAAAGAATGAGATCATGTCTAAATGCAACTTTTATAATACAGAAAATATTTGAAAACAGACGGGTGGTTTATTTTCTATTTACCATTACAATGCCAATGATGTGGGGAGATTTTTAAACAGTGCAATGGTCATTTTAAGACAGATGTGTGCATGTCAGAATCAGTATGAATAATTGTGAGTGACTGTAGTATAACTTGTTGGAGGTACATGAGCCAACGGGAAGAGAGACTCTCTGAACATAGCTCCCTACCGTATATAAGGTAGTGGAAATTACCACAAAACTACCACATATAGCTCTCTGTCGTAAATAAGTCAGTGAGTTTGCCCATGGTGGCGCACCAACACTATCACTGGAAAATGTGGTGTCCCTAGAATGCAGGTCTGAGGTCTCTCTAGTGATCACACGAAAAATCTAAGCGAAGATAAGGGATTCTGGACATTGGGGCCACAAATAAAACAAGGGAATTATGCTCACCAAAATACCACCAACCACGTATACCAAATAAGCAGGTCTGGGTGCTGAAATAATGCATGTCCATTGTATTATGGTTGCACATGGCCAAATCTGAATACAAAGAGTGATTATTGCTAAGTTATTTTTCGGCGGTAATAAAATACCGTCAGGCCCCAAATCTCCACAAAATACCCTACATATATATGGTGCGTTGGCCGGGAACCGAACCCGGGTCAACTGCTTGGAAGGCAGCTATGCTCACCACTATACCACCAACGCACCATATATATGTAGGGTATTTTGTGGAGATTTGGGGCCTGACGGTATTTTATTACCGCCGAGGCGAGACTTTGAAGAAGTTGCAAGACAAGTGAAGGTCCTTGAGAAACAAATCAAAACATTAAAACAAGAAAAGGACGATCTGAACAAGGAATTCATTGATTCTAATGAAAGATTAAAATCCCAAACGAAAGAACTGAAGGAAGCCCACAGTCAGCGCAAGTTGGCTATGCAAGAATTCTCAGAGATGAATGAGCGACTGACAGACCTACGCTCGCAGAAGCAGAAATTTGTCCGCCAGCTCCGGGACAAGGAGGAGGAGATGGAGGCTACAATGCAAAAGGTGGAAGTCTTGAGGCAAGAATTACGAAGGACTGAACGATCCAAAAAGGAGCTGGAGGCACAAGCAGAAGCTGCTGCAGCAGAGGCATCAAAGGAACGGAAGCTGCGGGAGCGAAGTGAGCACTATTCGAAACAGCTGGAAAGTGAGATGGAAGGGTTGAAGCAAAAACATGTTGGTCGGTCACCAGGAGTTAGCAGCACAGAGCATCAGCAAGAGATCAGCAAACTGAAAGCTGACCTGGAGAGGAAAAATGTTTTTTATGAGGAGGAACTGTCAAAAAGGGAAGCGTTGCGTGCAACTGAAATCCGGAACCTGAAGAAGGAGCTGCGTGACGCTGAGAGCCATCAGCTCGCCTTGAAGAAGGAAATCATGATCTTAAAGGACAAATTAGAAAAGACAAGGAGAGAGAGTCAAAGTGAAAGAGAAGAGTTTGAAACGGAGTTCAAGCGGAAATCTGAGCGAGAGAAGGGTCTGCTGATGGAGGAAAATAAAAGGCTGTCTAACGAACTGGACAAGATTACCACCATGTTTGAAAGAATGAATGTGAACAATCGACAGCTGGAGGAGGAGATGAGGGACCTTGCTGATAAGAAGGAATCAGTGGCGCATTGGGAGGCCCAAATTACCGAAATCATCCAGTGGGTGAGTGATGAGAAGGATGCGCGAGGTTATCTTCAGGCTTTGGCCTCTAAGATGACAGAAGAGCTGGAGACCCTAAGAAATTCTAGCCTGGGCGCGAGAGCCACGGACATGCCTTGGAAGATGCGTCGGTTTGCAAAACTAGATATGTCGGCCCGGCTAGAGTTACAGTCCGCTCTCGATGCAGAAATTCGAGCCAAGCAAGCCATTCAGGAAGAACTTAATAAAGTCAAGGCAGCCAACATTTCAACGGAATGTAAACTGCAAGAGTCTGACAAGTTGAATCTAGAGCTTCTGGCGCAAATTGAAAAACTGAAGAAGGAGACCGACGAGCTGAGATCTGAAAAGGGTGTGAAGCACCAAGACTCCCAGAATTCCTTCTTGGCTTTTCTGAATGCACCTACCTCTGCCCTGGATCAATTTGAAGTTGATTCCGTGGACAACTTCACCATGTCCAATACGCCTTCACGGGACGAGGATGTCAAATCTCATCTACATTCAAGATCCAGGTCGCCTTCCACGACAAGTGACATTGAACCTTTGGAGATCGCTGATCACCCGCCCCGGTCAATTCAGACACCAACGATGAAGGCGACGTACATTAGTACGGGTGTCCCCACACCAAAGCCTAAAGCAAGTCCCTGGGAATGTCCAGTGGATGGCCATTTTCAGCGAGAGATTTTGCGTGGGTTACCTGTCAGGATTTGTAAAGTATCCCTTGCTGGCTGAAGGGAATCCATACAGCCTCCTGCATCCGGATGACCACACGTTATCTTTTATAACACAACAGCCAACGGACGCTATCTGCGCGGTCGAAATATCAAACAAAGAATATCTGCTGTGTTTTAGCAGCGTTGGAGTTTACATCGACTGCCAGGGACGGAGGTCAAGACAACAAGAACTGATGTGGCCAGCAACTCCATCGTCTTGCTGTTACAACGCACCATACCTCTCTGTGTACAGCGAAAACGCAGTTGATGTCTTTGATGTGAACTCTATGGAATGGATTCAGACGGTTCCTCTGAAGAAGGTGCGACCTTTAAATGTAGATGGATCATTGAATCTCCTAGGATTGGAAACTGTCAGATTGATCTATTTTAAAAACAAAATGGCAGAGGGTGATGAGCTGGTTGTTCCTGAAACATCTGACAATAGCAGGAAACAAATGGTTAGAAATATAAACAACAAGCGACGCTACTCCTTCAGAGTACCTGAAGAGGAGAGGTTGCAACAGAGGAGGGAGATGCTTCGAGATCCAGAAATGAGGAATACGTTAATTTCCAACCCCACCAACTTTAATCACATAGCACACATGGGTCCAGGAGATGGCATTCAAATCCTAAAAGATCTGCCGATGAATCTTAGACCTCAGGAAAGTCGGAATATGTTCAGTGGCTCGGTCAGCATTCCTTCGATCACCAAATCACGCACAGAACCTGGCCGCTCCATGAGTGCAAGCAGCGGACTGGGAGTCAGGTCAGCAGCACAGAATGGCAGTGCTTTAAGGAGGGAATTTTCAGGAGGGAGCTATGGGGCAAAGCGTCAGACAATGGCATCGCCTTCAGACCGGTCGTTGTCCTCCGGTGGAATGGAGCCAGGGAGTGATGCTCCAGCAAGGGACTATGAACGTGAGGACTCTGATTCCCCAAGACATTCTACAGCTTCAAATAGTTCCAACCTCAGCAGTCCTCCTAGCCCAATTTCACCTCACAAGACCAAGAGCCTCTCACTCGAGAGTACTGACCAAGCAAGTTGGGACACATGAACTGCTCCAGCGTTTATGGCGAGTGACATCCCAGCAGCTTTTTGTCCCCTAGCTTCTCTTCAGTTGCCCCAGGTCTTTTGCTTTCCTCCACCCTACGGCCTCTGCACATGACCAGGCATTAGTGATGTGGGCAGAAAGGACTCTGCCTTCTCCAACTACATGCAGCAGCACTGAATCACCCCAACTCATGAGCAAAAGTGTTAGTGATCAAGAAGCAGCCCAGAGGGTCGGCGAAAGAGAGACCTACTTTAACTTTCAGCTAAAGGAATGGCAAATGTAAACATGCAAAACCAATTGGGAAGCAATGCAGTAAAATGTTTCATAAAGCGTTACTTCAACACTCCGTTCAGGACTATCACTGTGTTCCTCACATATGGCTTATCGAAGGTGCAACGTTCTCCCAAACATGGCCAGCAATGAATGTGTATCTGATTGTTGCCAACAAACTTTACTAGTGGAGACAATGCATATTCGACAGCATTAGAGTTTAGCAAATTCAACTTTAAATGTAAGATACAAATGTATATACAAGCATCATTGATTCAGTTGGACCAAGATGCCTATTTAAGACCCTTTCCTTTAATTTAATGTCCTTCCCATTTTCATACTAATTATTCAAGATTTTAAGCTGTAAGGAAAATGCAGGGATTTGCCAGTGGCAACTCTCTTTGTAAATGGTTGCAAGGGGATATTTTAGATAAAGAAATTTGAGACTCTAATGTGATTTGAAATCACTAAATTGATGTCCTAAATTTCATTTGGAGGTGTTTTCAATTGTTAGAAGGATGAAGTTACCAGATAGCCCTGTTCATGCATGCCGCAATCCACGCAGGAAGTCACAGCGTTCTCTTTTCAAGGCCCTCCTGTACTTACTGTGGCGGTATACCTCTTTCCTAATGCCCAAGATGACAGTGGACAAGAATTCGCTGACAAAGGACAGGAAATCGCGACTCTCACTGCTTAACAAAGAAATATCTAGTTCACAAAAAGACTGGGAGAGAGATCTTCTGCCAGACACCTTTCATCACCAATAACCAAAACCATGCATCAATGATGCACCGAAGGCGTGTAAAATGTGCTGTTCAATTAAGCCTGAGCAGGAAGAATGTTATTTTTTCTATTAGGTCATCTGCTAGCCTACATACTGTTATCTTAGTTGTGAACTGTGGTCAATTACGCATATGAGAAACAGGAAGCATCTACGTCTCTACTCTCTTTGGTGTCTTTAAAGTACTAGTGAACCATAGAGAGATCCATTCACCGAGAGAGAAGCAATCACCCTTCGTCAAATTACACATTTTCAGTTTGTTTTTCCACGTTAAAGCTGCAGCTCTGCATACGAATAATTGATCTCTAAAAGGCAATTTGCTTATCTATTATTCTGAGAAACCCTCAAACACCCTCTAGAGTTCAATTGAAAAGAAAGTGATGGATGGAAAGGATGTATCTGCTAGTCTAGTAAAGATTAGGCCGTAGTGTAGCCTTCACCATTCCTCACCCTACCAATCTCTCTTAATCCCATATTCCATCCACAACCCCAGGGCTGGTTCAGACAATGTCTGATTGGTAGAGAATCGTAAGCTATGAAATGTTGGAGGTACATGAGCCAACGGGAAGAGAGACTCTCTGAACATAGCTCCCTACCGTATATAAGGTAGTGGAAATTACCACAAAACTACCACATATAGCTCTCTGTCGTAAATAAGTCAGTGAGTTTGCCCATGGTGGCGCACCAACACTATCACTGGAAATTGTGGTATCCCTAGAATGCAGGTCTGAGGTCTCTCTAGTGATCACACGAAAAATCTAAGCGAAGATAAGGGATTCTGGACATTGGGGCCACAAATAAAACAATGGAATTATGCTCACCAAAATACCACCAACCACGTATACCAAATAAGCAGGTCTGGGTGCTGAAATAATGCATGTCCATTGTATTATTGTTGCACATGGCCAAATCTGAATACAAAGAGTGATTATTGCTAAGTTATTTTTCGGCGGTAATAAAATACCGTCAGGCCCCAAATCTCCACAAAATACCCTACATACCCCATGCTAGAGTGACTGGGAAGTAGCCCTAGTCAATGAAACATCTTTTCTCTTCAAGGGATGTGGTCTCTGTGTTCAGAATGTGATTGGTAAAGGCAGGGTAGCCTGAACCTTTTTATTTGTAATAGTAAAATGCTGCAGGTAATTCTGTTTCTGAAAGTGAGATCTGCAAATCAGATCATACTTTCATAATTTTTCATGCCAAAAGGCATAATGAGAACATGTACCTTGCTGGGACCATCTAATGATATCCCCATCAGCCGCCCTGCAGTGGTGGCAGGGCAAGTTCAAAGGTCACATGTGCATTCCTGAAAGCAGCTGTTGGAACTCAAAGATCCAACATCTAGAGGTGTACATCTGGTTCAAAATATTATAATTGTGTTCCCCAGAAAGCCTGGTGGCAGTTATTAAAATGTAAAGATAAGCCATGTCCTGTTGTGACATGATAAATACTGAGTTTACACAATTACACAGTTACAAGCATTTGATGTTAGTTATTGTCAACTTGGTGAATAGTGACTCAGTCATGGCAGGTTTTGTGTGTATTAAGCTGTCTGGGCTTGGCGTGCTCACAAGCACGTTGTGACCAGCCCAGGAAACCTTCCCTTTGATCCCTCCAAGATGAGATGTCACCTTACTCCAGGGAACAGGAACACTCACTGTGTGATCCCATGGGAAATGGTGCTTCAAATACAGTGCTGTCATTATAATGATCACCTCACACCAGGGTTCTGATTACTGGAGAACTTTTGATGTAGGCAGACAGAGGATGACATATCATATCATCATATCATATCATATCGTATCATGGCGCAGAATTAGAATCTAGGAATTGATAGGGCTCACAACCCTCCTGTTCTACCCTCCCCCCTTCATGCAGACAAAGCACTCTCAGTATGACATCACCAGGCAAAGGACAGTTGATACAGCAGTTTTACAAGATTGCTGGGAAAATTCCTCCAAAAGACTAATTTGCTGTAATTTTTCTTCCTCAAGTTGAGTATGTTTTCTTAGTTTGTTGAGAACATAGCCAGCAAAGTTAATTTGCAGACTTATTGTCAGCAGCCTGGCAGGTTTTGGACATTATGTCCAACACATTTACTAATTGCATTTATAGTTCTAATTTTGGATAATGTCAATTTCATGCAGAATTTCACAAAATTGGCTAAAGTGAAATTGCCCAATTGTACACAGGGTGACATTCGTAGCCCTTTGTGATTGTAGGACAAAACCACTAGCTTGGTGGCACCAAGGGCTTGCAAATTCACCCTACACAAAACAAATCTAGTGCCATTCAAACAAGCAGATAATATGGGAACCTTATTGCTGGCCATTCTTGAGGAGGCAGGTATGGGTATAGGCACCTGCTATTATTTTCTTTTGACCAGATACCAATTTTAAATAAGAACTTTCGTTTAAAAGCATTAATTAGTGATAAACTATTGGATCAGCCCCATTAATACATAACAACAAAGATGTTCCTCCCGTTTACGCTATCCACCCCACCCCAAAGAAGGCTTCTTAATAGACCTAACCTATAATAACAACAGACCACACTTACGTTCATTCCGGGTTTATTCTCAGGGTCTTACATAGCAGCCCCATAAAGCAATATCATCCCACCAGATGCGTGCTCAACCATCATCAATGTGCGCCAAGGCAAATTTCCATTACTTCCATCGCCTCACCATCCAGTTCAGCCATGCACCCAGATTATCTGCTCCATTTTATCCTGAATGACTCAGGGATTAATGTCCTGTCAAAGTAACAGAACAACTGCAAAAGGCCTCACTCCAAACTTGACAGTAGTCATCTTGTCCCTTATGGACCAATAAAGGAGGGCACAAAAATAAGAGGTGGGGGTTGTCGCAAAGCCATTGATATCCTCAATACTCAAATTGAAGTTAAACAAGATTTTTCTATTATAAGGAAACTCAAAAGCAAAATGTAAGACAAATGTAGACAAAATAGGACCCTTAACAAAAGGCTTGCTGTGGGCCAATACACTGTAGCATTTGGTCTTTATAAAGGGGAAGAAACCCAGGCAAAAGCCAGTCTTGAGTTTCCCAATACGCTGAATTTCAAGGGGTTTGTTGCGCTGAGTTTACTAACCTTAACTTCACTTCAGTTTATTCCTTGAGGGTTTTGTGATATTAGCCACTGCATATTTTTCAGCGCCAATGGCCAATGGCCTTCCACCTTGCCCACTGCATATTTTTCAGCGCCACTGTACATGGACTTTGGCCATGGCCAGTGGGCATGGCGGCATGTTTTTCGGCACCACTGGCCATGGCCTTCTGCCGTGCCTACCGTATATTTTTTAAAGCCACGGTCCATGGCCTTTAGCATGGTCATACCCACTGTATGTGTTTTGGCACCTTTGGCCATGGCCTTCAGCAGGTGTGTAGATGTTTTGTAACAAGTGCTTGTGAGGTGAATAATACTGAGTCAAAGAAGGGTGTTTGAGTGGTGTTTTGGAGGAAACAGTAGTGGTTTTGAGGAACGAGTAGTGGTTTGGAGGGAAGAATAGTGGTATATGAGGGAGGACTAGAGGTGTGGAGAGGAAGTAGTGGTTGGAGGGAGAAATTGTAGGAGTAGGAGTTTGGAGGAGGGAGTAGTAGTCTGGAAGACAGAGTAGTGGTGGTGAGCAGAAGAGAGGAGTAACATCGCAGGTTGGGGCAGGATCAAGGAGGGGTGAGAACATTCACTGATTCCTGGGATATGCTGTCTAACATGCTGGTCTCGCTCTTTTGCATGATGTTGCTTCATATGGCCCAGAAATTATGACGTTTCCACATCGGTCCCTGCCGTCCCATGGGACAGAACATTTCGCCACAGAGTGCAGAAGGCAAGATATTGCTCTTGATCCTGTACAAAGAAACCCCACACCGTAGATATGCGCTATAAGATCACAGTAGGTATCATTGGCTGTTGAGCAGCAGTTGAAGAAGACGGAGCATGGTTCTCCACAAGGCACACAGGTGCACGAAGTGGTATTGGTTGCTATGATGTTCTAGTATGTGCTGTCTTTGATTTACGCATATCATTGCTATTGCTGGATCTCTGAGTTTTCGCAAATAGTGGACACATGACAAGTTCGTTGTGGTTGTATTTCTACTCTCTGAACCAAGAGATGAGTTGTGGTGGCAGGAGATGCCCTTTCAGGCTGTGTGTGTTCCCCCAACCCTCCCTCTGGGCCACTACTGGGCTTTGGCTCAGCAACAGTGTTAATAATCATTAAAACCTCTCCCAGTGTTTTCTGACAACAAGGGGGTGTAGTCAACGTCCTAGTCATTATCATCATCACCCCCATCATCATCACTGTCATTGCCATCATCAAAATCAGAGGTCAAATGAGTGGTATGGGTGGGAGATGCAGTGGGTGTTCTAGGCTGAGAAACATTCTGCTTATCCAACTTGGGCAACTCGGCATGACTCTTTTGCCCCTGACCTACTGCTGAGAGCCAACAATCCAGCCTCTCACTCAACATCTCCTCCTTCTTCCATGGATCCAATGGCAGTCTCTCCAGCTGCCACCTCAACAGATCCCTACATAACTTGGACATGTATGCTTGTCTATTGTAACAAGGGAGCATGGGATACTTCCCACTTGTTCCAGACTCTGATCCTAGGGAATTTTAGGTTTGGGCCATCTGCACTGAAGGGGCAGAAACAGCTAAGCCAGGGGTGCCATTGCAAGGACTAGAAGCCACCAACACATCCCAGCAATTACAGCAGCCAGTGTTTCCGGAGTGAACTCTGCAACATTTCCATAGTGCCTTCCTCTCCCCTTTCCACATTCGGCCGTTGGCTCGAAAGGATATCTTATTGGAGTTGCTTTTAGCCTCCACCACCACAGACACTGGCAGCCGTAGTAGAGCCTTTTTCAAAAGGAGTGAGTGATGTGTGCTCTTGAACCACCTGACTTCAAGTCAACTACTGAAAGTAGCTGAAATGTTCGCACATTTTAATTCAAGTCCCTCTTAAATCCTACTGTTCTCAGGCAGGTGGTGTGTTGCGCCACATAGCATATCAGCCACAAATGCTGCATATCAGCACTGAATGTGCTCACCGCCTCCTTCAAAAATGTTTCCAGCATCCCCACATTATTCCCCATAAACAATTCTGCGTTTTTTTTTGTGTGTGTGAGTGTGTAAACTGGCCCATCTCAGATTCCTCCCCATCCGACTGCTCCGTACTCAAGCAGGTGGTGCATTGCATCACACAGCCAATCAAACTGCCACTAATGCCCACCATCTATGATTAGCACCTCCAACGAGTTTTCCAGCACCCCCAAATGTTCTTCTGTGCCACAAAATTTGTGGCAAATAAATGCAATTTAATTCGCAGTGTGTGAGCGTGTGTTCAATCAAGTAGCCCCAGTGCAAGCATGCAAAATAAATTGTTGATTTGCCTGGCAGAGAAAGTGACATTTGTAAAAAGAAAAAAACAAAAGCTGGCTGGCCTCTCTGAAAAATGCATATTGTTTGCAAATGGTGTTTGCAAAACTAAAACATTATAAATTCTGAAAAGCACTGCCTCAAATCAGCTATCTATGTTCTCTCCGCTAATACTAAATGCACAACATGCAAATATATTTTGTTTCAAAGTCCAAAAAGCCCTACCCAAAAAGGGAAGTAAAATACTCCAGCTCTCAAATACCAACAGACACCAGTTCACAGCACTCTCCTACCTCAGTGAAAGATTGCCATAGCTGCTGAAGAGCTCCAGCAACCTTCTCCGATATAGATAGGTCAATTGGCCTGCCCAAACTCGCTTACCGAAATCTCATAAAATGTTCCAGAAATTCGCCAGATCCCGAAAAATGATGAAAATTCAGGGGATTCAGGAATCCGACAATTATTTCAGGCTAAGCTTACTGGGAATCCTCCTCTTACATAAGATCACATAATATGGAATCCCTCTCAAAAGTGGGGGCATTTAATAGATATGCCTCCCCGACCCACCAATGTGAAGCCAGCTAACGTCAATCATGCTGTTAAAATAGCTCAGGGAGTTAAGCACACATCTCAAACACCAGTCGCAATTGCCAATACTTGCAAGATGACATATTCTCCAGAAGCCGGTAAATTGAGTACCAGTAAATTGGGCAATGCGACTATCCATTAACACAGCGCTTAAAAGCAAAAGGCGGTATATACAAAGGCAATGTTCTGATTGTGGAATCCCTATGAGGTGCTCCTATGAATCCTTCCCCATTGGGAAGTCGCTTAATGTGGAGTCCGTCTGCATTATGGGATGATTTCATGTCGAATCTTTTTTAAAGTGAGGGGTAATGCCATCTAGAATCTTTACCGATTTTTACGCCACTTAATGTGGGATCCACCCCCAGTATGGGGCAATGTATTCATTTCGAGAAGAAGTCAGAGGAGGTGTGCCACAGCAGCTGGCAATGGAACGCTAGCCCAGGGTAATGGCCTGAGTGACGCTTGGCCCATTACTGGGGACGGCTGCTCGAGGGCTTGATTACTGGTAGTGCCTCAGGGTAATACTTCAGGGTATTTTGTGGGAGAAAATTAGCCGCCTTGTGCCTGCAGCTCATTTTTCCGTTTTTCCCCCTAAAGAAAATAATATAATGACTGCGATAAAAATGGCAGCTGGGGCTACAGGATGAGCCCCTTTTCCATGTCCATGGTGGCATGGAACATCCAAGAGCAGAAATAAACGGGCAGAGGAGGGATGGATACAGAGGCATTATGCGGTGTCCAGGACAGTGAGGGCGTTTCCTTTTTTTTTTTTTTTTTGGTGGATGGTGAGAGCAACAAAAGCTAGGAACCGGCTGTAGAGAGCGGCAGGCGGAATGCTTGAGCAGCTGATAACTAGGTAACACTTGCCATTCAAGCAAGCTGATTGGCTGCTGGCCCTCCCCTATGTGTTAATGTACAATCCATCACCGGCGAAGCCTGGCTTTCATTGGTCTAGAACAGGATCAGACAGAACACTGTGTTTGATTGACACTTCTAATTCTCCAGCGCGACCTGGCAAAGATGAAGGTGTAATTATTCTGTTGAATGTTTAAACTGTGAGACTGGTTCAGATAGCTCTGAATAGGCTTTGGTTCATACTTGACTTGCTCACTCACCCACTTGTTCGGGGTGCACTGCTGGAGGACCCGTGTCCGTCCCTAGAGCCTTCAAGGAGCAATTACAAACATGGATTATTGAACACTGTCGGCATTTGGGCAAAACCAATATGAGGAAACGCAGGGTTCCTACTTTTGAGCCTCCCTACGGGGTCAAACATCCCCCCACCTTCCCATCAATTTTAGCAAGCAACCGAGATTGACCCCTTCCCAGGTGTAAACGATATATGTTAGAGCACAATTTACAGAAATAATGTAAAAACATTAAAGAATGTATAGGTTGATCGCAAAGTATACTATCTCAGCAACGGTTGCCTAACCTGCTGTGCTACCTTGCTGCTGCTTCCTGCTTTGGGTACTGTCCCTGAACTTTAAATTATTCAACATGTCAGGGGATCCCTTATGTTGCTGCTCAAAGACACTGCATTAGCAACAGTGAGGTTCATGTCAATGGCTTAAAAGCCTTGGTGCACACATCATAGGCCATTTCCCAGGTAATTAAGTTCTTCACAAGTAACAGAGCCTTGATTCACACGGGCTGTTTGCGCGCCGTACAAATGTAAATAAAATAAATAATAGACCTTGTAACGCTAGTGCTGTAAGTACACATTTAACGGCCCAGAATTAAAGGAATATAGAAAGGAAGGGATATATGTGTGTGTCATAAGACTGCTGACTGCCAACATCAGAGCAGGTACTGCAATCCTCCCACCACCCCCTCCCCTAGCCGGTTCGTGGGCTCTTTCAACTGAAAAAAGTTGAAAGGACCTGACGCCGGCCCTGCTCTTGCCCTATGTCCATAGAGAAATGCACCCTGTGATAGCCGCCATTGAGGATGCTCTACTGTGCGTGCCACCCAACTGGAATGGAACATAAGGACTGTCGCACTAAGCCTACCAATAAAATGAACATGGATTGGTTGATATGAGCAAGGTAAGAGGCAATTCACATGTTAACGTGTGAAAGTCCATTCCGCTTGTCATCCTCTGTTGGGTCTCGTTCTAATAGGCCTCCGATTTTCCAGGAGCAGCTGTGCATGCAAATCAGTGTTGTCAGGGATTTCGCACTCTGCTTGAGACATCCTTGTTCACGTCACGCCTCGGCGCTCCCATTAGTTTTCTCACATTGGTTCGGTCAGCCATGAAGCAGAGCTTTTCCTGGGTTCTAGGACTCTCTCGCCCTAATGTTTCAAAGCCAGCTCATCAATAGGGGATGGCGCGCAAAGAAGCATGGAGAAGAATACTATGCCTTTCTGTTAGGCATATATTGCATGCTTTTTTGTTTTGTAATTTAGGTGCACTTTATACCGACCGATATGGCAAAGTAGTCAAGTTGCTCCCTCTCACCACAGGAACACTTAAGTTAACATTTTGGGTTCCTCATCTTACCCAAATTGTGTGATCCTCAGCAAAATACTCTGTAGCCTGCTCCTCCTATCATGCTTTTCCCAAAAACAGAGATGGGGGTGAGAGGAAGAGACTGAGAGTAACTGTGTGTGTGCGCGTGTGTGTGAGAGGCAGGGAACGTAAATTGAAACGTATTTGCATATTTCATTTTAAAATGTCTTTCACAGCTCAAGAAAGTCTACAGGACAAATATTTTCCAAGAGAACATGATTTCTTAAAACAATACTTGCTAAATAGAAAAGGTGTGCACTTTTTATCAGTGAAGTTGCCAGGAATCAGATTTAGGAGGGGCACAGAGGGGGCCAAAGTGGGGGGCTGCCTATGAAAGGGAATGTGTGACATCACAAGCACTCCTGCAGAGAGGCTTTTGTGCACACCAATGACCCACACCCCACTGCACCTCCCCTCCCATCAGAATGCAGACGCGAAGCAATTCAGTGACTAATAGCCCATCATTAGAAGTTTTGTGTGCTACATTCTGATTGGACAGGCTGGTCTTAGCTGCAGATGGAACTGAACTGTTTTGATTGTTGTACTTATGAGTCAAGCTGAGTGGTTATGAAGTCTTATGATAGCCTCTGTTCACTATTTGTGCACAACTGTACACTATCCTCTGGTTCAGCTCCTGTGTTGTGTTGATTTGACAGTGCCGAGAGAGCAGCCCAGCAGAGGTGGGGGGCGCAAGGGGGGCCCAGGATTTCAGATGGGGCTCAGGCCCCACTAGTGGTGCTACTGCCTTTTATGTCTTAAAATGTACCCGGGGTTAGGGGGCTATAGCCCCAGATCCTTTGGTTGTAGCCCCTGATAGAAGTTCAGGTGCTACAACCAAAAGGCTAGCTAGCCCCGAGTCCTGACATTCCCGACATTAGGGTAGCCCCAGATCTTTTCCAGACCTAGCAACACCCCTGGCAGAAAGTCAATGTGTTTCACGATGACTTGCTTGGAGAGTCTTGTGGTCTCTTGTTAAGTTCCTTGCCTTAAAGGCACGCGACGCGCACGCCACACGGATGCGATTCTCGGACGCTACGATGCGTTATCAAGTGGAAGTGGCCCTTTTTTGAACCAAAAATGTGAATCCATTGAAAACACACAGGGGGGCGGCGCTATGAGGTGAAGCAGTCATGTTGCCGCCATATGTTCTGCGTACCTAAACAACACTTGCCAAATGGTGTGTGTCCACGTTCTGAATACTAACACGCCATAGTAGGTTCGTCCTTTTTTCTTTATCTCTCCACTGTTTTTTAATATTTTGTGTTTGTATTGTGTTTCACCACCTTGTTACCTCCCTTTGCCCTGTGGGCACTTTGAAACAGTATGTACTTGCTGTATAAGCACCTAGCAAGCAAACAATAAATAAATAAATTAGCATTTAATGAGAAAACCTAGTATATGGTGAGAGTACCTGGGTATCGGATGGCAATATCTAGAAAAGGACATGAGTTCTTGGACATGTTATGGTATGGTATGTTATCAGGCATTTTTACAGAACCTTTCACCATTGATATGATCTTAACGTGCAGTGGGTTGAACGTCTTCGGGGCCAGTAAGGGACTGAATTTAGGTGATGGCAACAGCTACCAAATGGGTATAGTGCCGAGGCATATAATGTTAACTACTGCCAAATAGTTCCATGCCAGATGTATAGCTCATGTGCAACGTGCTGGATTTGGGAACGGGGCAATCCCATGCAACATGTTTGAAATACTAGTGGCACCGACGAGGCCCTTCTTAATTCCGAGGGGGGTGAATCAGTGGAGGAGGCATCTCTGATGCAGTGGATTAATTCCAATGATTACACACTCATGCACGAGTTTGGTGGAGTTGGTATTCCTCTGGAAACAGCATACTTTTGACAAAGGCATACCGTCAAAATGCCTTACAGCTGTTGCACCCAGTGGATTTGGCATCGTCGGTCAGAATTTTGCTCACAAGTGACAAAAGACATAACCTCCATTGATTTTTTAGATGAACATTCGCAATGATACTGCTGCGTATGAGCAGTCCTGCAGCCCTCCATTTCCGGTAAGTAGCAACGTGTTTGCGGAAGTGTGTCCACGCACGTTTTCCCACATTGAGCGTGTTGCGGCCGAGTGGCCCCAACAGCATGTCTCTCAGGAAGGCTCCAGATCGTGCAGAAGGCAAAGCGAAAAGGCGGGAAAAGAAGGAAGGTGAAAAGGTACCAAAGGCAAGACCTGTCGAAAGAAGCCAGCGCAAAGACTAAGGGGGTCAGAAAGAAAGAAACCTAGAAGAAAGACACTACACTGGAAAAGCCAAAAGTAGGGCCTGCAGTGCATCTGTTCTCCTGCGAGGACCCAAGCTGCAGAATTCTACTTAGGTCAGTAGAAAGGGACTTGGCCAGAAAAGTAAGCAGAGGTTCAGCGATCAAGCTTTGGGGGCTCTTGTCGTGGAGCTCATCCCCAGTGTGACCTTCTTTTGAAGCTGGGTCATTTTGTACCTCTACGTCTGTAAAGAATATAGTGTGGGAGAGGACCTTGCGCATTGGTAAATGCAGTTTCCACCACCAAGTGCAGAAAGATTGATTTGAAAAACAAATGCTACAATATGTTCAAACCTGTTCGAGGGGAAATATGGAGCATTACAAGCACTGGAAGGGAACAGTCTGGGGGTCACCCTTGCAAGTTCATCTGTGACCAATGGCAATGAATTGATGGGAACAATGGACCCTGCATCTTTGGAAGGAGTGGGTGTCCTAGACCACCTGCAGATACTCTGAGCACATCTACTCCATGCAAGAACACACCTGGTGAGTGTATGCTTAATAATGGCCAAGATCACACCTGGTGTATGCGTAGTAATGGGCTTTATGTGAATGTGTTTGAAAGGATATTGCACACGATATGGCTACGTGGATTCTGCACCCACATGTATGCATGGCAAGTGATTGCTTCCATATCTGGGTGCTTACCCTCCTCCTGTTGGAGTGTGATTCCTGCGACAGGTCTTCAGAATGATGCTTTTACATTGTTGTGCATTTGCAAGTGTGTAACAGCAGTGATGCCGGTGCATCGTTTCCAAATTGCACACAAGAAAGAGATCTCATGGGGGTCAGGGATACAGTTTAAAAAAGAACAAAAATAGGGTATTGCCCCATTTGTGTATTGAAAAGAAATGTATGCCCCAGCACCGATGCTCTCACATCATTGCGAGTGGATTACAATGTAAATGCTACTCTGCATCAATATGGAACCATGAGGCAAAGAAAGGGCCAACATAAACCATCCCTCTTTTGTGTCCCACATGCTGTTGCAAAGTGATTAGAGCACACGAGCTGCAAACACACAGTGGTGGGGGAAGTTGGGTGAGCAACTGGCCCATGAAAACATGCACCAGCCTGCTTTCAATGATTGCAGTTTGATTTTTTGGGGGTAAAATATGTAATCTGGATGCCATGCCATTACATTACCATTATGAAAGTGTTCTCACAGGTTGCATCATGACAATTGGCTTCACATTATCCTCATTCTAGAGGGCCCTGACGATGGAGTCGAGCATGTGCATAGTGAGGTTCTCAACCAGACTTTGTTGGTTAAGTGGACCGATCACAGAAGCGCCATCACAGGCCTTGTTAATTGAAGTCCCCAACACACCTCAATGAGAAACTCAACATCTCTGGAGGCCTATGATCCACTAAAAGTAAGGACATGTGCAGACTTGCACTCCACCGATGCAGAAAGGAAATACAATCAGAAGACAGGCCTTCTCTGTCTATGCCCCAAGACTCTGGAACCTTCCATGCATCAACATCCGACTTGAACCCGTGCTTTTACAGTTCATGAAGGAACTCAAGACCCTCCTCTCAAGAAATGGCTCCTCGCTAACACCTACGTCCACACACCCTCCACACCACGTCCTATCTGAGATTGGGGGTTCCCATCCCGACTGTTTCCTCCTCTAGTTACTTGTATTCCATTGCTGACCATTGCCCTCTTTCCCCTGTTCTTAGAGTCCCACTCTCTTGTTTCTCTGCTCCCTAAACGTGTTGTTCCCCCTCTGATTGTAAAGGGCTCCATTGTTTCCTGTAGCTATGGACGTGCTCAATAAATACCCTAATAATAATAATAATAATAATAATAATAATAATAATGTACACACATGGATCCAATGAGCCATGAGCATGTTCTGATCGCAAATGATCATGCTAAGTGCAATGCCATTCTGACAGGTAGCAATGCAACAAACATGCCTCAGCAACTAGTTGAGGAAGCAGAGCAAGCATCAGTGTGCCTGTGCCATTGTCAGTGGAGGGGTGGTCAGGTATCACCCACGAGGGGCAGATACTGACTTATAGCTTGCAAGTGTGGGTACTGTGGGGATGCAGAGTAATGAGGTAACACACAACACCAATATGGTTTAACCACATATATTGAGGCTGACATTATAAGGACTTAAGTTAGATGAATTCCATAATGTACTAGAATGATATTCAAGACATAATGAAAGAATACTCAATAAATTAGTGTCTGGGATGGGATAACTTAAAGTTGATTCTTGAGATGCTCCCTGTATCTCAGAGTGATAGACTGATTTAACATAAAGGTCTTACACCTAATCTTATAAGTCTCTGACCCTCCTCCAGGACACCCTAGTCTAACAACCAAAGTCCAAAGGGGATGGCCAACAGAAAGTTCAAACCTGTTCTTACTGAGCTCTCAAGACTCTGGCCAACCCTAGTCTACAACACAAGAATCCTTCGAATTGGCCAATCAAAGTGTTCATAAACCCATGATTTTTAAAGTCCATCCCTATTTGAGAAATTAAACAAATATCAGATGCCTTCTTAAGCAGCCCCCTCTTGGGGCTACTCACGGTTTTGTGTTCTACAGGGTCTCCAGTCAACACAGGTTCTTTAGGCCTCTCCACAGCTCCTTAACACATCAATCTTCCTGAGTCTCTCCACAACCTCTTACTCTCTTCGACATCTCTTAGGTCTCTTCATGATCTTTGATTCTCTCTGCAAAACACTATTTACAATAATAGATATTCCCCTGACCCCTATTCAGGGTCTTTTTCAGAAAGACAATATTATAACCCTCCTGCCAGGGGTTCTTCTTCCTGGTGGGTTTATGGAAGGAAGAGCCCTAACCTCAGGCCTTCCTTCTGGTATCTGCTTTCCAAGCCCCAAATGTCATCTCCATTGTGTTCCACGGTTACATGTGGGCAGCATTGTGTTTCATTTGACTCGCGGAGCATGGGTAAAAGGTGTGGGGTCAGGAACCTGGGCTACGGTTGGTGAATATGCAATAGTGTCTTGCCCATCAGAGAGACATAAAAAAAATCCTAGAAAAGAAGACACACAGATTCATCACGTGTGGTTGTGCCTTGTGTGCACGCTGTGTCTGCCTTCAGAACACCTCACACTCCCTTCACTAGTATAGTGGTGGACACCCACCTGCTGCACTCCAGAACAGGCGTGCAGGTTTCCCTCTCCTTTTCCATAAGTGGCCCGCATCACTCCCAAACATTGTCATGCCATCTTCGTCTCACCAAACAACCAGCTTCGCTCTTGAGGAACGGGTGCCATCACTGGCAGGATGTTTCTACTGTATAACACAAATGCCTCATGTGCGGAGATCGGAGCACTGTGGTCATCCGTACGTTAACGAAATAATGTTTTTCCCTTGCACGTGGTGGCACCTGTCCTATGTGAGTCCTGTCAATGGCTCTGCCATCTGCAAGGAATCCACAGAGGCTATGGAATCCATGTTTCACGTTTAGGAGGCCCGCTGAAGTGGTAGGGAGTTGAGTGTGTGAGCTGGCATGCTTTGGCATTGCGTTGAGTACCTGCTTTGATATGTTGGAGAAGGCTAACCGGCAAATCCCAGCAGCTGCTCTGGCTGTCCTCCGCAAGGAACCAGTTACCTAGTGTAAGACTGCAAAAAGTGTAACAAGGGGTGGAACCACAGTCTATATTGTGCTTTTTTATTCTGTCCATTAGTACGTGGATAGTATATGTATCCAACGGATATACTTCCAGTACTTGTGCATCGGACATCCCAAAAACAGGAACAAGCGTTGTGACATATTCCGAGATATATTCTCTCTCTGTAAGGCCTTCGACAATGAGCTTGCAAATGTAATGCCTGATTCACCTGGGGTTCCCTGAACGCATATCCAAAGACATTAAGAGACCCAACAACAAGCCCTCATTACCTGGGCATACCTCTGATTCACTGCTCCACCAATAGCAGACATAGCAGAATCCATCCCATCACGGATATTCAAGACCAACTGCAATGCCAGCATCAAATGCTACCATAAGATTTTGCACAGAGCCGGCTTTAGGCATGGGTGACCCAGGCGGTGACCCTCAGGTGTCACTTTAGCCCCCTGCCATTCCAGCTCGGGGGAGTCTTTCAAGGGCTCCATTCATTAGGAACTGAACATATTTTGGAAGATTGTGTTCGCATGGATTTGTTCGGCAAAGCATTACAGTATATTGGAAAGTAATAAGCAAAGAGGTGTAGTCTACACGTAATAAGCAAAGAGGTATAGTCTACACGTTTCCTGCCTTCCGGAGCCACATGCATTGCAAGCCATCAAAGCAAAGAGCACACTCTATGAAATGTATAAGAGTGGAGAAGACACGCCACCTCGATGGAGCAGGTCAGCTCTTTCTGTGGCTTACTACAAATGGCACTTCAAGCCCCCTGTGGAGTACAGGGGCAACCCAGTAGAGACATGGCTTCTGCATGAGCCAGTGCATGGGCACTGACCTGAAGGTCATCTGTAGGGCAGCCACTCTGGCCTCCCTTTCTACTTTCATTTACCACCACAGATTGAATGTGGTTGGTCTATCTATTGTGACCAGTGTGCTGGAAGGTGCTGTCTGTAAGTAGTATGTATTTATGTTATAAACCATTCATGTTTATGCAGTGGTGAGCATGTGATATATTTTGCATCAAGAGCAAGCTTATTGGGTACATCCTCAGATATGTAAGTGACATTACGATATTCAATGTATATAGGACTTTGATTAATAAAACAGGAGGGTTGGATCAGGCCCATTTTTGGTGATGCCAGGAAGAGAGGTGCCACAGAAGGGATGCGTCTATTTGAACATTTAGCACCAGTTCCCCGGGTGACATTTTACATTATGTTAGCTTTCCTTTGTCTAGCGCCTACTGCCATGGTTCACGGCATCGAAGCGGACACACTCATATATGTAAGCAATTGTTGGGTCCCAGGAGACGAGGCACACTCCAAGCAATGAGTGGTTGATTTAGAATTTTGATTTTGAATATTTCTATTGCGCACCAAACAGAGTAAACTATATTTATTTTTATTTATTTATTTTTGCATTTGTAAAGCGCCACGCAGCCCGGGGGCATCGGGGCGCTGTTTCAAGAAAATGACTTAGTTACAGTGCAGGATGCAATAGACAGTGAATGTTACAGAGAGAGAGTGTCTAACAATAGCCTGGACATCGAAGGTTGCCTTACATAAGTTATACAGTTGGCAAGGTGAGCACTGACAAGTGAGAAATGCGTATATCCCGTACCAGGTAAGAGTGGGGTTTACACGAACAACATGTTTTTTATTGCTTTTCTGAATCCCAGGTGGGACTCGATGCTCCAGATAGAGGCAGGTAACAGGTTCCAGTTGGTGGCCGCGAGGACTGGGAAGCTGGCACCACCTGATCTGGTCCTAATGCTTTTTGGAATTGAAAGTATATATTCACTAAAAAAAACATTGTTAAAGGGACTTTAAGGTTAAGTTGCACTACTAAAAAACCTATGAAAATTCATTGAAAAAACGTTCCTACAGGGGTATTATGGTTACAGGTAAAACCGAAAAAAACCCAGAAATTCACCAGTTATGGTAAGGTATGCAACCATAACTCGTGCTACCACTGTGCACTGCAAGGACTAACACCCATGACCTTAAAGATGACATCACTAATGTCATTGATGATATCACGGATGACATCACATATCTGGTCCGCTTGTTTTTGTTCAGTGACATACGTGGAGCAGGTGGTTTTCTTCACTAACAGTCAGAATATTAAAATTAAAAAGGTGCTGTATAGCTAGACGTAAACCTTGTCATATGTTCTTAGGGTTTGGTCTCAGCTCATGGTACACATACATGGGGCAATAGGCAGGCCTCAAACACACAATTCATTTGTATAAATGAAGATAAACTTTCATTGCTATTGACATTTTCTGATGATGCTGTTTCTTTCTTCCTTACTGTAGTTTCCCTGTATGTGCCTCTGATGTGTATGCATTGTGGGTCTTCACATGTAATGTTTGGACTAGCAGAAGTGTGTAGTAAGTCTTGAATTGTTAGATAGTTGATACATGTTTAACATTACACAATCACACCTGACATCTTGTAACCACCATTATAAACACAACCCCTTGTAGGGACTGTTCATCAAAATTAATTTCACATATGATGTCATCAGTGATGTCATCAATTACATTAGTGATGACATCTTTGAGGTCATGGATGTTAGTCCTTGCAGTGCACAGTGGTAGGGCGATTTATGGTTGCGTACCTTACCATAACTGGCAAATTTCTGGGGTTTTTCAGCTTTACCTGTAACCATAACGTTGTTGTAGGAACGTTTTTCCAATGAATTTCATAGGTTTTTAGTAGTGCAACTTAACCATAACGTCCCTATAACAATGTTTTTGTTAGTGAATTTCATAGGTTTTTAGCAGGGCACTGTAACGGAAACGTTGCTAAAGCATAGTGTTTGCAGTAAAAGTGATATGTTTGTAGTACCCCACCTTCTCCATAACGTCCCTTTAGCAATATTTATTGTTACTTCTTTGCATATGTTTTTAGTAGGACATTGTAACGGGAACGTTCCTTTAGCATACTGTTCTCTGAAAATGTAATATGTATTTGCTGCCGCAATCAAACCATAATGTCCCGTTAAAAACGTTTTGTCACTGATAGCTTGGCTGGCCTCCTCACAAACCTTTGGAAAGGCCAAATTCCCCTGTGTATGTATCCATGTGTGCTACCCCTTCCCTTGCCTAATAGTGTTGGTGTATCTTACAAATAAAAGGTGTGCATGTTAAGTTTTAGTGACACTGAGAGTGGTGTTTTTTTTTTGTGTTAACATAGCATGGTGAATGTGTGCCGGATATTACTAGCCGAGATAGCTGCAGGTAATTAATGTGGAATGTTTCCTATGCACACTTCACGTGGCTGGCGCATGTGCAATCACAATGCAGGTATCCCTAGGACTGCAGTACTAGTCACATGGCCGCATGTTGTAAAGCTCTTTTAAGTACTTGAGGGACTGAACGGCTATCCGTTTCAGAACTATGTCCATGGTTAGGGCATCTTCTGAGTGCTGGTAAGAGCTCCTCTGTCGTCAGCCCTACGGATTGATATGGTAGGCTACCTAATTTCAACTACTGGTCATGACTATGTGGGTTGCTCTGCAAACCTACCAATTTGTCGCTGCACCACGTCTGCCTGTATGAGGCCCACTGGAAAACAAGGAACAGCAACCTCAAGTGTACAGTGGGCGTGCCAAATGTCACAAAAGTATGATGAATATGCTGCTGGCCTTTTCATGACCCGTAAAACAGACACACTGTCTTTGAACTGAGCATTATGCCGGAAAGTGTGAAGGGTTCCCCTGTGGGTCGTAGAGTTGGAAATAACATTTAACTGCAGGTGTGACATTTTGTATTGAGTCTGTGAAATGCCAAAGTTGGTGCAGCTTTGTCACTAACATAGTAGTGCATGTTAAGAAAAGTAAGCAAACAACAGAATCTTCGGAGAGTAAATAACAGCACTAGTGATTAGAACAGTACCATAGCTGCATGGGTCGCGCTTAATAAATATCCTCCTCCTGCACGTACTGAAGCTACGTTTCTCCATGCTGTAAGCATTGTTGTATTTCACAATTCATTCATCTCTGTGCATGCTAGTCCTACGGCTCATGGCGTACCATGAACTGTCCATACCACATGTGACGAGAACAGTAATGCAAGCATAAGGGACCAGTTTGCAGGGTACTACCCTGCCAAAAATCCAGTAGGGTAATTTCATATACAGCATTCTCCACATAGACAGCAGCCTACAACAGGGGCACTCCTGTATGGCACTGGAGCATTAAAAGACCCTTGTATACCATATGCTGTGCTAATGATACTTGCCTGCCAAAGGGCATTGTAGTGCGCATGTACTGCAATCCGGTACTCTACAGAGGGAAGATACTTTAAAGTGCTTGGCAAGAGCCTTCCGGGAGCATGACAATGAGTGGCAGCTATTTAAGTGAGGGTCACCCAACATAACCCTCTCTGTGAGTGTCCCCTACGATATCCCTGTAGGTGTTGGCCCTTCCGTACCGGCCTTTGCCTTTTGGTCCTTCTGTGGCGTGTGTTGCAAGACCAAAAGAAATACTAATGAACTGGGAAAGGAGAAAATGTAAGTAAAGAAACCTCCTTTCAGAGTGCAACAATGTAAGTGCCAATGAAGGGAGGCAGGGCACATCGTATACCCTCCACAGATTGTGTGCTAAATAGAAGGAACCATGGTACTGTGGAAAACACTGCAGCCAAAACGGGAAGACATGTGTGGCTGTTGAAAGAGATGGTTTTACGTGGTGCAGTGCGTTTTCAAGAGCGCAAGTGCGCAACACCTACCACAAACATTATTCTTATACTCCCAAAAAGGCCTGCAAGGCAATTTGTGTAGGCCGTGCAGAACATGGAAATAAAGTAATCTTAAGAGGAACACTATTTGTGGGGAAAACTCTTTGTGTTGGCCCTCGATCAAGGAATCATGATAACCGGACATGACTTGTTATCGTAGTTCTTGGTTTGGTAAGAATAAACGATTCCTGAAGTAGGGCAACTGATCTTTTATCATGTAATGTTGTCCTTGTGCACTCCACGCTTGTAATTGCTCCGGACTCATCAGGTTTTGGATTTCTTCATGTAATTCTTGCTGAGTTATGGTTGCTGTGATTCCTAGGAGCTTGTCACTCGGGATGATTGCTATTGGGTCGGGGGTCTGTTACCATTGCTCTTCCACCCCCATACGGGAAAGGGCATCGGCCTTCCCGTTTTTCACCCCTGGTCGAAATGTAATCACGTAGTCAAATCCAGCAAAGAAAAGAGCCCAACGTAGTTGTCGTGAAGATTGGGCCTATGCCGTTTTTAGGTACTGGAGGTTCCGGTGGTCAGTTATTACGGTGATTGTGTGTCTGGCGCTCAAGAGGTAGTGCCGCCATGCCTTAAAGGCTGACTTAATGGCCAGGAGTTCTTTGTCTGTTCTTTGTCTGTGATAGCGTAATTGAGTTCAGGGGGTGTGAATTTACATGACCAGAAGGCAACAGGTTGTAACTGGCCTGTTTCAGGGTCCTTTTGTGAGAGGACGGCTCCCATAGCCATGCTTGAGGCGTCCGTTTCCACCAGGTATGGGAGATCAGGGCGAGGGTGGCGTAAGATTGGGGCAGATGTGAATCTTGCTTTGAGTTCCTGGAAAGCTTCCTCGGCTTCTGTTGTCCACTGGAACCTTTTGTTGCTTTTCCTTAGCAATGATGTGATGGGATGCATGATTTGCAAAAATCCTAGGATGAACCGGCGGTAGAAGTTTGCAAAACCCAGCATACTTTGAACCCCCTTGAATGAATTTGGGGATGGCCAGTTCAGGATAGCATCTACCTTGTGTACATCCATTCGGATTCTATTCGGGCTGAGAATAAAGCCCAGGAATTCCACCTCGGAGACGTGGAATGAGCACTTTTCGAGCTTGGCGTAGAGCTGGTGTTGACGGAGTTTCTCCAATATGGATCAGACGTGTTTAACGTGGTCCTGCTTTGATGCGAATATACTAGAATATCGTCGATGTACACTAGAGCACAGACATCAATCAATTCCCGTAGGACATCGTTCATGAAGTGTTGAAATGCTGTAGGCGCGTTGCAAAGGCCAAAGGGCATTACTTGATATTCGTACAAGCCGTATTTGGTGCGAAAAGTGTTTTTCCATTCGTCCCCCTGTTTTACGCGATCATGGTGATATGCCCCCCTCAGGTCTAGTTTTGTGTAGATTTGGGCATCTTTGACTTGATCAAGCAATTCAGAGATCAGTGGCAGGGGGTAGCGGTTTTTTACGGTAATCTGGTTCAGTGCGCGATAGTCGATGCATGTTCTCAAGTCCCCCTCCTTTTTCGGTACGAAGAATAGAGGACTGGCTGCTGGAGACTTCGAGGGACGGATGAACCCGTTGGCTAGGTATTGGTCAAGATAGGGCTTCAGGTGCTTGTTTTCTGGTTCCGTGAGTGCGTAAATTCGCCCACAAGTGATTTGTGCACCGGGAATCAGGTCGTTTTGGCAATCGTATGGTCTATGCGGTGGCAGGGTATTAGCCTGTTCTTTCTGAAAGACATCTTGAAAGTCCTGGTATTCACTTGGTAGGGTGCCGATTGCCACAGTCGCAAGCGTGGAGGTTCTGTTGTCTATTGGTTGTTTCTCTTGTCGATAACATGGGTGAGTGCAAGTCTCGGGAAAGGCCAATTCTTTTGCTCGCCAATCGATTCGAGGATTGTGAGCTACCAACCGTCGCATTCCCAAAATCAACCGGAACTGTGGTGCCTTAATGAGGTCAAAAACGATAGATTCTTGGTGTCCATCCTGTTACAGAAGGGTTAGAGCTGCAGTGCATTGGGATAATGGACCAGAAGCTATCTCCATGCCGTCGACAGTGGTAACAGTGTCGGTGGTTGATTTAAGGCGTAACGGAAGCCCCATCTTTGCCACAAGATCCTGGTTGATGTAATTCCCAACGGCTCCACTTTCAATGTACGCTCTTACTGCGTGCATCTGAGATGGTTGTTGGTGATTGATCAAGACCACAGATAGGGCAAAATGGGAGGTCTGTAGTTCACTTTCTGCACTCAACAAGTGGACCCCTACACTTGCCGGGCTGGAGAGTTTTCCGATTACTTGAAGGAATCTTCCTTGTCCGTGGCCCCTACCGTCCTCCTCGGTGGCTTCACAGGGCACTCTTTAAGGAAATGACCTGACCTTCCACAGTACAGACATAACTGTTGCTGTCTCCTTTTATCCCTTTCCGCTTTAGTCAAGGGGGATCTGACCCCCCCAATTTGCACTGGTTCTCCTGAACCTTCAAGTGTGCAAGCAATATTGTCCTTTGAACGAACATACATAGGGCGAGGGTCCGGTCTGGTTCGATCTGCTCTTCGGTCCTGCAACCTATGATCCAGTTGAACAACAAGGTCAACAAATTCTGAGCAGTCTTTCAGGGGGTTCACTACTTGTGCAAGAACATCCTTGAGCTCCCCCCACAACCCTTGAGGAAATAACATGGTTCTCTTCTCCACTGGCCGTTCTGCTTCAACTACGAGTCTATTGAACGTGGCTTTGTATGTTAATAGGTCTTGATTCCCTTGGCGTAGGGACAGAAGTTCGTTGTCTAATGCCTGCCCATGAGTACGACGGGCAAACAGCTTTTCCATCTCCTGCTGAAAGCCCCTGAAGTCATGCAGCAAAGGATCGTCTTGGGCCACAAAGGGTACAGACCAGTCCGCGGCGCTACCACTCAGGTAGGATAGCACAAAAGCGACCTGTGATTGGTCATTCGGAAAGGCCCCTGGTCTACAAAGGAAGTTCAGGCGGCATTGGTTCATGAGCGTTGCAAACCTCTTGGGATCCACTGTAAATCGTTCGGGCGGGGCCAAGGGGACTGCCCCAGGAAGAGTTATCTGAACGGGATTGGCTGATGGTGCTGGCATCGAGGGCACGCTTCCCTCAATGGTGCATGCCATGCTTGTGACTGGAGAAGTTGCCGGCTTAAATCATCAGTGCGTTCTTTGGCTACTATCAGCTCTCTCCTCAGGGTGTTGGTCTCCTGCCTGGCTGCATGTACTTCAGAACGTAGCTGCCCCAACATGTGGGCTAACTGGTCGGTTTCTGATGTTTCCATGACGCCCAGGTGGATTTTGATGTGAGGCTTTGTGTTCTGTAACGCTCACCTGGTATCCACGGGGACGTCACTCAGCCTGTTCTAACCTCTTACGACCTCGAACCCTTCCCTGGAGTCTACTCGACTGGAGACTGGGCCTGAAACACAGGATTGGTAGAGTTTAACTCCCTATTGTCTCTGTGGGCTTGAACCCCTTCTTCCCCGGGGTACAACCCTTCCCTTTGATCCACAGCTCACCTTCTTTTCTTGGAAATTGTGCTCTCCGTCCTGCTTTCAGAGCAGGGGCGCGTTGATTGATGCGGGCTCGTTGCTGCCTAGTTACTTCACTGGCAAGAGTCCGACAGGTATGTATAATGAGTCTTTTGAACAGTTCTCTAACTTCGTTCCTTTCCTTCCTTAGATGATGGGTGGCGCCCGTGATGGTAACGTGCTGCTGAGATGAGTAGCGCTGAAGGTGAGTGAGAGCGCGATGCGCGATGTGACCCTTTCTTATTTGTATTGAACTGAGTTCTTTTTCTGTGTCTTTTAGGTGCCGCAACATTTTCAGCGTGGATGCCGGTTATGAAGAAGAAATGCGGTGAGTAAGCGCGGTATGCGGCGCCTCTAGATGTTTCCACGCTAACCTGGATTGTCTTTTCCCTCTTGCAGATGGATTAGAGGTTCCGGAGACAGAGTTCCCCCAGAGCGGCTGGGATTCAGGTAAGAGTTTGAAGCTCATACAGTCTTTATAAATAATCAAAGATTTGCTGAATGCTTACTAATGCCTTTTTTCTGTTCTTTTCGCTTTTCATTAGGAAGCAGCGTGCTGGGATGGGAATAACACCGCCGAAGATGCCCGCAGAACAGAAGAAACGATAAGCGATGGGCAGAAGCGCCGCAAGGTAAGGCTGTTCCTAACAGTGTTCTTGTTCTTGCAGGAGCTGAGCACAGAAGAAAGATGCAGGCCTACTGGAGACCGATCCGAACATGGTAAGTGTCACGCTGCAGGTGCAAAAAACACAAAGCATGTTTCTCAGCCTGGGCGTGGCTTAAATAGTCTCTGGGTATCCAGGTGTCTCTGGGCTGAACCACACCCAAAAGACTAGACTGCACATGCAGTTCTGGGAACCGAAATATGTGGAGGCATCCATCTTGTCCCCATCAATGCACTACAAGTCCAATCCCCAATGTTATCCTATGGGAGTGAGTGAGTCTGGTGCCATAAGCACCAAGTCTGACTCCAAGTGGGTCTTTGGAGGGATGGAGAGGCCTTTGAGGGCCATGTAGGTGATTGTGGCGTGGCTCCAGCCTGACATCTTGGAGGGCTGGGGACATGAGGGGCAGGAATCATGACACATGGTGGCTGCTACCACGGCCATACAACAACGTCTTGACACCATACAAAGCGAGCGCCATGCCTTGCCCACTGACCCCAAATTCGGTGATCCTCCTCCGCAACCTAGCACCTCAAACCATACACCCTGACCCCAGTCTATGTACCCACTCCATTTCCATTGGGCCCTCCTGAGAAATTCCAGGGGGATCCCAGAAAGTTCTGTACAGTCTTAAATTAGTGCACGTTGCACTTCCTATGTAGACCTCAGGTCTTCCCAGACTCCACCACTAAAGTGGCCTTTACATTGTCTCACCTGAGTGGCATTGCCGCTCCCTGGGCTAATCCGATGTTGGAGGTTGACAGCCCGGTTCTCTATTACTTCGACTTACCAGTGGCCGAAATGACTCGAGTCTTCGACACACGACACAAGGCTCAGTCAACAGACTTGGAACTGCTTGATCTAGTGCAAGGGAAAAACCCACTCATTGATAACATTGCTGCTTCAATCAGTTCTCTGTCGAAACATGCTGGCCTGAGAACTAGAAAGCAGTGGTCTTTTACAAGGGGTTAAATGACCACATGAAAGATGCCTTGGCTGTGGTTCCGTCCTTACCCTCACAGTATCTCGAACTGGTGGACCTGGCATTACAGGTCGACGCTCGACGGGCAGAGCAGAAATCTGAATCAGCACTTTCTACATCCCTGTCTTTCTCCTCGCCCCCCGACTCATCTGGGGAACCCATGCAGATTGGGGGAATCCGTAGTCCTATTACCACTGCAGAAAGGGAACGCCAGAGGTTGGCGAATGCATGTTTTTACTGTGTCCTAAATTGCCATTATGTCATGTAGTGTCCACGGGGCCCGAAACCCAAGAACCCGGGTTTTCAGAAATCTCGTCCCTAGACATGGGGGCACGGACGAGTTCTCATATGACCCCCTTTGGCTTGGCCCCCAGTTTTGGCAGCATGAGACCTGTGGTAGTACAGGCTCTCTTGATACCCACTCCCGATGTCATACATCCTGTTCACATAGTCATTGATTCCGGGGCCACTGGCAACTACATCGACATTACTCTGGCTGCCTCGCTTAATTTGCCGTTACAAAACAAGAGTCGCCCAGAACCCATACAAGCGGTAGACGGCACATCTCTTGTCTCAGGGCCCATCTGACAGCAAACAGCGCCCCTCACACTGGTTGTTCAGGATACCCACAGGGAAACCCTCATCTTTGACTTGATTTCCGCACCCCAGTTCTGCCTCATCCTGGGTATACCATGGCTTAGGGTGCACAATCCTGTCATTGACTGGACATCAAGTCGGGTTTACTTTGAATCCTCCTTCTGTCAAACTCAGTGTCTTATGCTTCATGATAGCCCGGCTACAACTTCTCAGGCGTTGGGAGCGATCGCCCAATTTACGTTGAACGACCCAGAGACCATGGGCACAGAACAATCCCCACGTATGGTTGGTGCTGTCGCAGCCGGCATCCCCAAGGTTTATCATGTCTTCCTGGAGGTATTCAACAAGGGATGTACGGAGAGTCTTCTTCCTCACAGATCCTACGACTGCCCTATCGATCTTATCCATGGTTCTGCGATACCTAGCGGGCGTGTTTACTCTCTATCCGCTTCGGAAGATTAGGCACTAAAGGAGTACATACAGAAGTCCCTACATTTGGGGCATATTCAACCTTCCATCTCGCCCGCTGCCTGTCCGATTTTTTTCGTCCCGGAGAGGGAAGGTGACCTCCGCCCCTGTGTGGATTATCGGCGCTTAAATTCCATCACGATAAAGAATTGCTATCCCATTCCCCTCATCACCCCGTTACTCGACTGGTTGACGCATGCCACCAGATACACCAAATTAGATCTGAGAGGAGCTTACAACTTGGTTGGGTACGTAAGGGTGATGAGTGGAAGACCGCATTCTGTACCCGACATGGGCTTTATGAGAACAAAGTCATGCCGTTTGGGTTGTGCAACACACCTGCCAAGTTCCAACGGTTCATGAACAGGTATTCAGTGACATCCTTGACGCTTTCGTCATAGTCTACTTAGATGATATCCTGGTCTTTTTTCGCCATCACTGCAGGAACATGTGGCACACGTACGAGAGGTGTTGTCTCGGCTTAGAAAACATTTCCTCTTCGCAAAGCCCGAGAAGTGTCTTTTTCACATTAAGGAAGTCGAGTTCTTGGGGTCCCACATTTCACCAGGTGGCTTATCCATGAATCTCTCTAAAGTTCGTGCAGTCCTGGACTGGCCTGTTCCAAAAAACATGAAGTCCCTCCAGTCTTTTCTTGGTTTCGCCAATTTTTACAGGTGTTTCATATCTGGTTTTTCGTCTATTGTCATGCCACTCACTGCCCTGACTAGTGCCCGGAACCCATTCACTTAGTCTTCTGAGCAGCAAACAGCCTTTGAGATGCTTAAATCTGCTTTTACCACAGCCCCAGTTCTCCAGCACCCCAACCCAGATGTTCCATTTGTGGTGGAAGCCGATGCCTCATCGTTTGCTTTAGGGGCTGTAATTTCACAAATGTGTATGTCTTCTGGTCATTTACATCCTACTGCCTTCCACTCCCGTAAGTTCTCAGCTGCAGAAGCACATTACACTGTCACAGAGAAGGAATTGTTGGCTGTAAAGGACGCGTTCCAAGCCTGGAGACATCATCTTCTGGGGGCCGCACACCAGACCACTGTATACACAGATCATCGCAATCTGCAGGACTTGGCCTCCCTTAAGTGCGCCAACAGCCGCCCGTTCTTTGCGGCCTATGACTTTGTGATCAAACACAGACCAGAGTTTGCACATGGGTAGGCAGATGCTTTGTCTCGTTCACCTGGGGGGCCTCCCTTCCTGTCTTTCCTGAGTCCTTGCTTGATAGGAAATATGTGGTGTGCCTGTCCACACCGCCATCGTCCCTATTGTCCTCAGTCCGCCAATGGGTGATCCAACATCCGGAGCAGCTATCCGAATGGGACCCCGTATACCACAAAGGCCTACCTTTTGTACAGAACAGACTGGTTTTGCCCACACCGGACTCCTGTAGTCAAGCCCTAGAGTGGTCCCATGACACCCCCATTAACGGACACCATGGACAAAAACACACTCTGTTACTGTTGAAGCGTTGGTGTTGGTGGCCCACAATGAGAAGGGATGTCAACACTTACGTCAACACTTGTTCAGTGTGTGCGCAATGTAAAAACAGAAAGGCCCGTCCGTTAGGTTTGCTCCAAACCATGCCCATTCCGCTTAGACCCTGGCTCACGGTTACGATGGATTTTGTCACGGATCTACCCAGGGTGCAGGGCTTAGACACTGTATAGGTAGTTGTGGATTCTTATACCAAAATGGCTCGGTTTATTCCCTGTTCAGGTATCCCCACTGCTCCCACATTAGCTGGGTTATTCTTTAGGTTATTCTTTAGGTCTATGTTCTGTTTATTTGGGCTACCCTCAATCCTCATCTCTGATCAGGGTTCACAATTCACGTCTAGATTCTGGCGAGCCCTCACCAAACCGGAGACGGACGAGCAGACTGAGCATGTTAACCAGGCAATGGAACAACACCTGCGATGTCTGTCTTTACAACACCAACAGACCTGGTATCGCATACTGCACCTTGCTGAGCTTGCTTATAACAATGTCCTGCATTCCTCCACTGGGTTTTCTCTGTTTTTTTCACTTTATGGCCAACAACCCGCACCCTCCCGTTTCCTGATCTCTTTACGTCATGTACGCCCGCTGCCTCTGCTTGCATTAGGGATCTGTCCCAGGTCCATGCCCAGACACTTACCCATCTCCGTGAGGCCCAGGTGGCTATGAAGTGTACCGCAGACAAGAAGCGTGCTCCTGCCCCTCTTTACACTCTTGGGGACAGAGTTTGGCTTGCTACCCGGCACCTACGTATATCTGGTTGCCGTAAATTGCTCCCTCGCTTCGTTGGGCCTTACAAGATCACGAAGGTGGTGAACCCGGTGGCTTTCCATCTCTCGGTGCCGTCTGTCTCTACTTAAACCCTGCCCTGACTCCACCCGTATCGTTCTGCCGCCTTCTCCTGTATCTCTGAGTACCCCTGATGAGTATGAGATTTGTACTGTCCTGGGTTCCCGTGTTAGCAGAAGTCATCTAGAGTACTTGGTGAAATGGTTGAGTTATGGTCCCGAGGACAGAACCTGGGTTGCCGCTACTGACGTCCACACTCTACTCCTCATCTCCCGTTTTTCATAGGGACAACCCGTCCAGCCCACTGGGTCGTGGGTCATTGGGGGGGCTGTGTCATGCACAAAGGGTCACAGCACTTCATATCCCAGTATGCCCCAGCTTTACCTCCCAACACGGCCACTTGTATATCCCGTTCCATATCTTCCCAGCAGCAGGGGGAGGTCCGCTGGTGCTCCAGGACAGCCCAACAGACTCGGCACTGCACCAGCCAATTACTCCCATTTTTCCACTGGTAACTGCCCTGGAACGTGACACAGCGCAGGACGAGGTGAGGTGTTTATTTATTTATTTATTTAAATTTGTATAGCGCGCAAGCAGCCCAGGGGCATTGCCATGGCACCACGTACAAAGACTTTTCACATGATGCGGAGGGTACGATCACGTAACATGGTTCCTATGGAAACCCTTTAAACCACAGTGGATCGCGCCATCCGCGCTTCACAGCTGTGGTTTATGCAGCGCTAGCGTTTCCTCTTTGACCCTCATCTTGCTCTTGGATATTTTGGACCACGGACCACATACACCGGACTGTCTTGGTGGCCCTTCCTTCGGCAGATACTATGGGTACTTTGACCATGGCTTTCGGATAAAGGACTCGTTTTTGGATTTCTTTTTTTGTAACAGCGTCTTGGTTTTCTTGTTAATATCAGGACACAACATCATGCTCAGGATTTGTTGGGATTCAGTCAGCCCTGACCATGTCTGCCAAGTGTATGCTTCCAAATATCATATCATATCACTCATCCATCTTCTCAGGGGCTTCCAAAGAGAGCGTTCAACTGCCAGAGCCAGCGGGTTCACTCTCCTCCTGCTGCTGCTCTTCACTGAGGGTACAGATTACGCCTTACGGGAAGCCGATGCCTGCCATCATCCTTGGCTCCCTTCCAGGTTTACCAATCCCCAACACTTAGGTAAGGCTTCCCTATTGTATACTCTGGTTACACTTATTTACTTGTTTACCTTGCAGCTGTCTCAGGGTTTCCGGCATTCCTGTACCTGACACCTGTGGCCCTAAGGACTGAAAAGCGAGTTGTTAGTACCTCTCTCTTCGGTACTTAGGGGCGGAGGTCCTACTAATCCACGCGACTCTCAAGTCTTGATACCAAGCACATATAAGCTGCACTTCTAACCATGCCCTCTTCCATACTGACAGAATGCAAACAGTGCACCCTGTGCCTACACTGCATGACTTTTCACTGCACCAACTCCAACCACACATCAAAAACTTTACCATGTTGTAACAGTGACCTCACCTGTGAAACCAAACATACACACATGGCTGCTTTATGGCATCTGAAATGTGCTCCACAACCACTCCTTACAGGTCACCACCCTCTAAGTGATGCAAAGACAAAAAATGCATTACTGCCGTGGGTGTCCTCAAGTCCTAGGCTCTTGAGTGCATGGCCTGTGGCCTAGGGCCTTCGGCCATGCACCCAATAGACTAGACCTTGAACACACCCACGGATACGTAATGTCACATGCATGACACCACTCCATATTTACTATTCAACACTCTCAGTGCATGGTCCCTTTGCTTCCAAAGGCCCTCCACCAGAACCTTCTGCTAAAGGATGCACTTTTTCAGCATCCAGAAAGATCTTGAGGATCACCCAGCACACCTTTGGCCATGCACACAACAGTCCACCCTTTCCCACACCCAGCACAACACTGTGTATCCATGCATGCGCCCATGTGGGCAACTACCATTATGCACAAACGTAACATAAGTAGGTAGCGGGACTTCACCCCAACTCCCCTACACCCATTCACGAAAAAAGGTCGCACTTAGCAGAATCCACAAACATACCACCGCCTCCACCACCCCTACCCACAGCCATTCACAAAGTAGTGTGGCACTGCCAACCTAACCACATTTTCACAACATTGGGCCTACTTCAACAAATAGTAACCAAGCACATATAAGCTGCACTTCAACCATACCCTCTTCCATACTGACATTATGCAAAACCTGCACCCAGTGCCTACACAGCAAGACATTTCACTGCACCACCTCCAACCACACATCAAAACCTTTACCGCACTTCAACCATACCCTCTTCCATACTGACAGTATGCAAACAGTGCACACTGTGCCCACACTGCATGGCTTTTCACTGCACCATCTCCAACCACACATCAAAACATTTACCATGTGCTAACAGTGACCCCACCCTCGAAACCAAACATACACTCATGGCAGCTCACTTCTGCTGCTCTATGGCGTCAAAAATGTGCTCCACAACAATTCCTTACAGGTCACCACCCTCTAACTGATGCGAAGTCAAAAATCCATTACTGCCGTGGGTATCCTCAAGTCCTAGGCTCTTGAGTGCATGGCCTATTGCCTGTGGCCTTCAATCATGCACCCAATAGTCCAGACCTTGAACACACCCACGGCAACATAATGCCAACCTGCATTTCACCATGTAACCAACTACGACAATCCACGTACACACCACTGGTACCAGCACTCCTACCCACCCTACGCACCACCATGGAGCTATGCAGCAACAAATTACAACAGTTACCATAATGTAGACAGAAAACACTCTCTCCTGCACACCTGTGTACTTTCATTCACATACTATTGATGTACCCACTTCCATTCATAAAGTATTGTGTAACTGCCAACCTACCCACATTATGTTCGCAGCACTGGCCCTACTCCATCCAATCTGCACACAATCCTTCCACAGACCCACTGCTAATTCATTCACCCATACATGCCACCATGTGCCCAACTACCGCATTCTATCCACAGAGCACAGTCACCTGCCCTCCCACCCAACTGATGTCAAGTGCAATTCACTCCCCTTCTAAAATTCACCTGCCACCACTCACCACAAAAAGAGCTGCCACCAATCACCACACAAAGTACTCGTCTGTCTAGGTACCGGCGAATTGACGCAATACGCACAAATACTGCAGGCACTCCTCCATCTTCTTCCACCTATGTACACATTAACCACTTCTCACTCCCCCACCCGTTCCCTCCCTTCTTATCACCAACACATGGCGTAGAGTACAATTTCCAGACCCTTCCCCTGCTGCACTGTCCTCCGATACACCATGGTGGCGTTTTCCCCAAAAATTTGTATGCACAGCACGCTTCCCTCCAGCCAACCACAGGCTGCGTCCAAAGTTCTCCGACAGCACGCCGTACCACAAGCCATTGACACTTCTGTCCGCGGAGCGAACAGGGAAATGGGTCAGCGGAGCGGACTCAGATATCTCTCATTTTTTGGGACGTGCATTTCAGTCCTTTCTAACAAAAGTACTGGTGCGATTTCCACCAAACACACAAAAGCACACTTTCTGACTCAAGCCCCCGCTTCTGCCACAAATTTGGTGCAAATCCGTCCAGCCGTTCGACCTGTAAGCGTGCGCAAAGTTTTTCCCCATTCAGTCTATGGAGAGAAAAAAAAATGTTGGCCCCCATATAACTTTCCCCCACAGCACGAAGCCTCACCAAAGTTGGCAAAAAAATTCAGAGCAGGCCATATACATTTTTTTGCAACGTTTGGTGAGGATTCGTCCAGAGGGGGCAAAGTTATAAGCCGCCGAAAAAAGTGCTCTTCCTATGAGTTTAGCAACTTAACCATAACTACACGGCCGCTACTGCGGGCAGTGTGATGGTGCTTGTAGTGGACTGGGCCATGCTACCTTGCGTGTGGCCCAAGCTTTATTTAATTTATGTAATGATGCAAAGCGGACATTATGCCCCAGGACACGAGAATGTGCAAAACAGGGAAGGTATACATATAATAGTAACGAGACGAGAAAGTAGGAGGACAAGCAATGAAGGATGTAGCTAAGTAGTTACCGGTCTAGACTGTAATTACATTAAGAATAAGCTGTTTCTACAAAATTCTAGGCTCGCGCGTATACTACGCTTTTGAGGAGGACCAATTTTAGGGTGCTGTGCTTGGAAACAGTCCACTGGGTATACCCAGGGTATTTACAGCGATATTACTGGGAACGTCAAACCAACAGCATGCAAAGGCCACGACAAGACATAATTTAAACATTAAAAAAGCTCACACAATCTCTTTATACAAACAAAACATATGTTTATCAAAGTAGCTGTGCTGCTCTTTAAGGTATCACTGAACTGTTGGGCAAGTAAACCGTAGCCTCACTAGTCCAACACATCTTTTGCTGTACACGGCACCACTTTGGCGCGTACATGAACTCCCTCTGTGGAAGCTCACTTGTGGTCAGGAGAGCACAACTTGATGGTGTTTTCCAATGAGCACGTAAACATTAACATGTGATGGGTGTGTTTCATATGTTGCTTCAAATCACTGGAACGACCCCTTTTCATTTCCACCATGTTCAGCTAGACTGTGCCATTATTACAAACAGAACCAACCAAACGAAAATAATTTCAAAGCACCCCCAAAAAAAAACAACTTCCAGCCACCCTCCGGCCCCCACGCAGACACCAAGAGGGAGTGGGAGCAGGGCTCGAGTCCACAAAATAAGTGGGTGGACTGACGTGTGCAGTGGGGATTGACATCACAGGCAGTGAGTGTAAATTGTAAGTAATTCGCATATTTCATTTTAGGATGTCTCTCCCAACTCAAGAACGTTCACAGGTGAAATAAACTTTTCCCATGAGAATATGATTCTTAAAACAGTACTTGCTAAACATAAAAGGTGCGCACCTTTTATGTCTTATAATGTGTAAGAAAACGTATTCTGAACAGAGGAAAGTCAATATTAGTGGTTCAAAAAAATCTGGTCAGAGATTCTTGTGATCTCATGCTAAGTTTTGTACCTCATAGCTGTGCCTTATAGCCGCACAACCTGGGTCCGAATCCCAAACACGATCTGTTTTATCAAGTGGAGGCAGCACTTTACATTTTTGTTTTTAATTCATTGAAAACAAACAAGGGGGGCGGAGTCCGCTCTCTGAAAAAAGTGGGTGGACGCTGTCCACTAGCGTGTCCCCTCGACTTGAACCCTGCTCATAACTGAGATGTAGGTTGAGCTTCAAGGAACAGCGAGCCTGGGTTCCACACGTGTATATGCCCATGGCACTTAGGGAGTCTCGACAGGGGCAATATGTGTGCTGAAAGTAGCCCAGCTAGCATTTCCAAACAACCAGGGTTGCTTTAGGTCATGGCTAACCACTGTAAAGCCCTCCAGATATGTTGGACCTCAACTCCCATGATCCCTAGCCAACATAGTGGTAAAGGATTGAGGTAGTTGTAGTATGCACGATCTGAAGGGTCACATTATGAGTAGCCATTTGTTAAGCCATCATTGTCAATCCTTTCCGTGCCTTAAACATTGCTGGCTGGCTTTAACTAGCAGACCACATTCCAGCTGTAAGAGACAGAAAGGAACCTCAGATGTCTGTTCAGCCTTGTTGGGTCTGTTTAGAGAGATGTAGCTTGAGTTTCTAGGCACAGTGACACTATAGATCCACATCTGGATAATAAGGACATCAGCACTGAGATTATGTATGGTCTGTTCTAGCACTGGCATGACACAAAATGCTGACACCCCCCTCAACCCTCTGTGAGCTCGGCCTAGGCCCCCTCCCAAGCTCCTTGAAAAAGTTCAGGCCACACCAGACTCCCAGCCTGGCTTGGTTCGCCGCGCATTTGCATTGCACATGATGATCATGCTGCCGCAAGGGTGCTTTGTGCACTGATCTAGGGGAAAGGTGTCCAGTTCTGAATCAAACCTTACATCTTTCCTCTAGCATAGAAAGAGGAGGAGCAGCACCTGGCATCCGGCGCCTAAAGGTTCCAGCCATGTTGGGGCACGGCTAGTAACGGTTTGCGCACACAGCGGCAGATGCAGCTTGTGGTGCCGACGAGGCAGTGGTACTGGCATTGATTCAAGGACCGTGGTGGCAGGTGAATATTTTTAGTCGAGGGCCATTAACATATCCCCTGAGTTAGCTTGAGCAACCGAGCATCCAAGGGAGCCCTAAGCAATATAGGGCAGTTTAGGGGTTGTGGAAATTCTCCCCTCTAAAACTTATTTAAAATGATTCGTTGAAATGATGCATTTAAAGCAATTCTTTTTGAAACATGGGATAAAAAGACACACAATGTACAATTGCTTCCCTAAGATAACACATGGCCAATCGAGTAGGTGCAATGGGATCAACAGTACACAGGACGCCCTTAACCCCCCGAGACACTCAGATTGATTTAGAGCCGGGAATAAAAAAAACGTTTTAACAAGCAGTGTTTACTGCAGAACATTTTTAAGTGTTGTACACTGGAGAGGAAGGAATAAAAAGAAAAAAAACTTCCTGAAGTGTGTTTACTGTTAGATATCGCAAAGTAGTGAGTCAGTTAAGGGACATCCTCTTCTCTATCCCCTATCCTAGATAGGCGCCACCTTAGGGGCAACTAGGAATAGTACAGACAATTGAGGGATAGTTAGATTTTCTGATAGGTAGATTTAGTGAGCTGTAGGCCACTCTAGATGTAGAGGAAAAGAATAGAATCTTGAATAACATCTCCTTGTGTTGTGTCAAAAACTGCGGGCATCAGGTTGCTGCTCTTCAGCCCTTGTCTACGACAGTGTGTTTTGATAGTCCATTCTTATTCACCACTAGTTAGGGGGCTTCCCATTTAAAGGTACTGCTTAAAGCAAAGAATCAGTTGAGGAAGGCATTTGACAGGACCCATTGCCAGGTGCTGGAGAAATGGTGTCCGAGACACAGCATCTGCCTGATCATGGTTCTGGTGGCAGGCGTGGACTGTTAGGCCCTGTGTTGCTGTACAGATCGTTCACGCCTTGCACCCATCCTTGCAATGATTGAAGGTTAGTTGGGATTTCTTTTGTCACAAACTATGCAAATCAGTTTCTTGCATTGGAACAGGGCACATTTCTCGAGGACATGCCCACATCCTTGCCTTAGCTTCCTGTTTTGAAGCTCAAAGAAAACAACAAAATAATGTGCATGTTTTGTTGTGTGTCAGGTCACCTTCAGCGTAGTCTCATGATTAAAGTGTGTGCTTCATTTAATGTCTGGCGACTAAACATGTTGTGCTTGTGCATGCACAGGGAATCTGAGCCTGACCCAGGTGTAGCATAATCCCAGAACACAGCACTTGAGGATTATGAGGGTTGGTTAATCTTTTACATTTGTGATTTCATGACTATAAACATTGTTCCAGCACCTCTGGCCCCTGTGTGTTGGATACAGGAGCTCCCCTGGAGCCGACTCCCCTGCAACACCTTGTAGGTGGAAGTTTTGAGCCAGGACTAGGTGCTGCAGAGACAACTAGCAGGGAGCCAGATTTTCTGGTGAAATCTGCACGTTGTGTGCCCTTCAACCACATGAGGGCGCTACCTGTGTATGGGAATAATATAGCGTGTACCTAGCTACAAAGCTACAGCTGTACAAAAGAAGGGTGAGAATACAGAGAGAGAGAGAAAGACAGTGTCTACCTTATGTCTAGCACTGAGATGGGAGGAAGCACCTGGGAGAGTAGTACAGCCTGAGAATGGGCGTGGCCAGTTAAAAGCGTAAATCCCTGCGCCCCCTTATATTCACTTCTGGGCACAAGACATCTCATGGCTGAACGGACGAGGCCAGGGCAAGATGGACATTGCAGAAGTGTGGCCAGGAGGGTCATCCTTTCTTGTCCGAAAGATGAGAGCGTTCACTGTAAATTAGAGCAGGCCCAGCTAATAATTAATCCTCGAATTAACAAGGCGAAATGAACCATGGCTGATTGTACACCCTAATGCCTGGTTAAATGCCAATTAAATACCTAAGCACACTGTCCAGCTATTAGCGGTTTTAATAAGAATAAAATTGCCCATCTGGCCTCTGTAATTTCGAGTTAATCACGTCGGTGTTGGCGCCTGGATAACCCCTTTTTGATGCAACCATTAGCCCGCAAGGTTCTTTAAGCCATCAATAACTATAATATGACTACATTAGCACTTCGGAAGCAATGGCTCGGGGGCCATGTTCTACTGGGTCTTTTCCTCAGAGAGGTTGACCTTCATCATACTAAAAGAGATATTTCTGGAGAGATGAGACAAGGCAGAAGCGTGATTTAACACTTAAAAAGCATAGACCGGAAGCCGTGGCTCCATGCTGTGCGCTGTAGAGCAGGGAAAGAGTGTATCTGCTTGGATGATGCTGGGTGCCTTACTGCAGCTGTAGCACCCAGTGTCGGTGATGGCCGTGGCCTGTGATATTAGAGTGAAACCTTTGGGTGTGTGTGTGGAGAGTGATCCAAGAGTGTCAGCTGGAGAAAGATCTGGACAGTGGTCCCTTTGTCTGTCTATCAGTGTGCTTATGGAAGGTGGCGCTAGCCAATCAGGATGCTTGGAACTAGGGATGTATTGTATGGAACAAACCTGTGCCCGAAGCAGCCTGGGTGCTGCTGGCCAATGCCCTCTTCCCTTCCCCACCCCTCCTTCCATTCCCCACCCCCTTACCTCTCAGCACCTGTGTAGTTTCCTACTCTGGTCCTAAGAGTGTGTACATTTTAATTTTTTTGTAAACAAAACTAAACAAAACGTACCTTGCTGCGTGGCCCGGCGCTGCACCGTGTTTTCACAAGTCTGTTTTCAATATGGTTGCCATCACAGTTTGGGACAATCTATACAAGGGATCTCCAACCTTTACGTTAGCTAGAGCTACTTGAAGTCGAGGACAACAGTGGAGAGCTACTAGCGGGCGATATCGAAGTGGGGATGTTAAAACCTCTGAATTTTTAACAATATTTATTTGGCCTGATTATTTCCCCTCTTTAAATAGATGGACTAACATATGCCATCACAATTATGTTAAGAACTTCAAAAACCTCTTTGATGCATTACTATTTATTAGTAGCTGTCTCATGAAAAGACAGATATTTGTTGGACTACCATACAAATATCCTGTCATTTTTGTGCCCCTTCCTTTGCGTGTTATGCAGGCTTTCTACATACAGGGCACACTATTGGTTTCCAAATATGCATTTCACACTTCCATAAAAATACAAAAGTAATTTGAAAACTGAAAAATGCTGCTTGCGTTCACTAGTTTTCTTTGAAATGTTTTTTTCTTTTTTTGTCATACACCACGCATACTCTGTTATTTGTGTGCCCCTCTGTGTTTCAGCACAGGTGATATTTATAAAGATGTTATTTGCTTGTCAAACTGGTTAATCGCAAATGAATGCTTCTGTTGTGCTGACAGCAGTTTTTAGGAAATTAAACTGTGGGTTCCTGGGTGTCAACTTTAGATTTTCACTACAGGGGCAGAAAGATCTCCACCTCCGCCCTGAATATAAGTGAACAACCAGCCCAACATACCCCTACCCAGCCACATTTTATAGAACTTGTTTTTTTATTATAAGGAATTGCAAAAAGTCATACGATTAATAACCAGTTTTCGATATAACGCATCTCAGCAACGGTCTTCAACCTGCTGAGCTACCCCGGTAGCTTTGTACTGTAGAGCGGGTCTAAGGATCCCTTAATGTACTCAAAATCACTCTGTTACCAACAGTATTTTGGGTGCACCACTGCCATGGAAGTGATTTTATAGTGGAATTGATGTACAGTGTGGGGTTTGGGAAGAAGCAGCATGAAAGAAATTGCACCATTTAAAAAATATCATTTTTGTCATACACCACGCATACTATGTTATTTGTGTGCCCCTCTGTGTTTCAGCACAGGTGATATTTATAAAGATGTTATTTGCTTGTCAAACTGGTTAATCACAAATGAATGCTTCTGTTGTGCTGACAGCAGTTTTTAGGAAATTAAACTGTGGGTTCCTGGGTGTCAACTTTAGATTTTCACTACAGGGGCAGAAAGATCTCCACCTCTGCCCTGAATATAAGCGAACAACCAGCCCAACACACCCCTACCTAGCCACATTTTATAGAACTTGTTTTTTTATTATAAGGAATTGCAAAAAGTCATACGATTAATAACCAGTTTTCGATATAACGCATCTCAGCAACGGTCTTCAACCTGCTGAGCTACCCCGGTAGCTTTGTACTGTAGAGCGGGTCTAAGGATCCCTTAATGTACTCCAAATCCCTCTGTTACCAACAGTATTTTGGGTGCACCACTGCCATGGAAGTGATTTAAAGTGGAATTGATGTACAGTGTGGAGTTTGGGAAGAAGCAGCATGAAAGAAATCACACCATTTAAAAAACATCGTTTTTAACATTTCCTAATCTAGCTGCCAGCTTGGCCTCCTCGGAACTCTGCCCCTACCTCCAAACTCCAGCCCAACCGCAGCCCTTACGGGATACCCCTTTTCACTGTTCTCCATTTCCACCACTGCCCAGCCCCCATCTTTGAACATGGGCTGGCATCTGTCAATAAGACCCGCGTTCACGCAGAAGCACACAGCCCCTGACTGCTCGCCTGGGCCCCACTAATACATTAGTGAAATTGGCACCCATGTAGATATTGTTTCATTCCTTTAACGTTCAAATATTATATGTGCAGTTCACATCTTACTGTTAAACATGCGTGAAGGATTTGGCGCACCTTTGTGTTGCATGGCTCCATTGTGACATCCATTTCTAACACGTGCTGTTCCTGTTAGCCGGCCATTTCCAGTTTTTGTCATATAATATCTGCTGACTCCCTCCTTCCCATGTTTGTTTTTTGCGCAGTGGCAAACATTTTGTAACTCACTTCCGTGGACATGTATTTTTAGCATTGCTGTAAATCCAGCACAAATTCCCCCCCCCCCCACCTATGCTAGCCCAGGCGAGCAGCAGTCCTACGGTGATATTTTCATTGCTTGACACACTCTGATCCTGCCCCTTGGACATCTCCGGCAAACAAGCAAGACCATGTTGTGGGGGCACACAGGGCCATCTGTGGTATTCCAGGCCACTGCAGAAGCAGAACGTGATATGGACATCTGTCAGTGAATTTACAAGTAGCTCCACGTGGCACAGCAGCCAAGCTCCCCGCCTGCAAGCAAGACGACCAAGGTTCGGTTCCTGAACACTGACAGTAGCAGCAAAACACACCAGTAAACAATTTTGCTCCAGAAAGTGTTTATTTATTAGTAAGTCCAGCGCGGGAGACTGAAGAGGCTCAGGCCAGCCACTGGTCACTCGCGATCAACCGTTTGGCGAACTCTGATTCTATACACAACAGTACAACATTTAGCGTATAAGCGGTCATAAATAATGGACAAAATGATATGTTTGCATCTAATGTTGATTTGAGGAACATTACATACTAGCTTCTCGTTCCCCAGTGGTAGCTTCTCCTCACTGATTAATGCTTGTTCCCCAGGAGCTGCTTTTAGCTCCTGCATGTCCAGTCTTAATATTGATCCCTGCAAGGTAATCATGAAATGCAGAACGAGGAGCCCATTAGTTCGAGGACCAAAATGGTGTCCCACAAACACCATAGTGGGCACCCCCTGAATCACAGAAGCTGCAGGCATACCCCAATTCCAAGGGTTCAATATAGTGTTTGAAAGATGCTGCAGGTTTACTGGCATCCAGTGGCAAGGTTGAGTATGGTTTTCACTCCTAGAATTGAGCACTAGGTGGTCTCTTTACTTTTTGTATCTGATAGTGGTGACAGTCTGAGTACTTTCTTGCCATGGTTGAGAACTGCTGTGTAATGCTGATCTTATTCGGGACATCATTACAAGTTTGACAGCATTAGCTGCACCATTAAACTGAATTATGGGGTAGGTGGAATGACTGCGTGTAATAATTCCGCCTGGGCCATTAGCAGCACTTGCCATGGAGTTATTCCCTCTGTGGCAAAACATGCTGTTTTTTGTTATAAGTTACTGCAACCATAAACATGTGAAGCAGTAAAACAGGTAGTATAGATAAATACCGCTTGTTTAACTAGTACTGCACAGTCTGTTATGTGGAAAGAGTGGAACCTGTTTAAATGCTTCGAGTGAGCACTTTCACCTTGCACTGCTGCGGGGTACGTATGTGCATGTGGGTGTACACACACTCAAACTTTCGTGAGCACAGGAGCAATTTACTTGTCTTTGGACCAAACAATTGTGTACAACTGTTAGGAATAAGGGCAGACGTGTGTTTCGGGGGCTCAGAACGGGCTAAAACACTAAAAGACAACAATTCCCAGCAGCCCTTGGGAGACTGGGTAGTTTACTGCCGTGCGGTCGTGGGCCAGCTGATCCTGATTATCAACGGTTTATGAAGGGCCCACGACGCATGGCAGGTGTGGCTTATTTTGGATTTGGAGAACAAAGCTGCGTCGGAGAAGTCAGGAGCTGCTCGTTCATGGAAATTGCAGGAATGCAGAGGCGGCGGCCGTGAGCAGGTTTGCAGCCTTGAGAGGAATTATGACGGCAGCTGCTACGTGCTACTGCAAGCATCGTCCGGGAAGGCTCTGGAGCCTCCCAGACCTAAGATAAGTGCGGGAAGGGGTTTATTTCTTTTGAAAATGCACACGCTGACCACAAGCACATTATCAGAAGGACTTAAGGCTTGTTAGGGTTGGGGCAGCTCCCAAACTTGTGTTCTGGGTTGTGTGAATGTATGTATTATCCCCAACATTACTGCCAACAGGTATGGACTGCTAACTCTATTCGAGTGGAGAAAATTACTAAACAAGCACTTAGCACATTTGTAGATTAATGCTGAAAGAGTGCATTTTTGGCAAAACGCTATGCTTATATGTGAAGTACTGTTAATTTTCCTGTTTGTAAGTGTTGCATTAGCCAGCCCAGGGGGCCATGCGTTATGTCTTTCATCATGGGAACATTCACATTGTATGTTTCATCCTGCTTACAATGCTTTCTGTTGGTGTTCTCAAGGTATATGTTTATAGGTAACAAGCAGTACCACTGCATATGGTATCAAGTGATCAAAGCATTTCATGTTATGGTGTTACACGTTATTAATAAGAGTAGGTTTTTTCCCTGTGCTTCCCCCAGTCCTATCCAACCTAGGTTTTCCCTTACCCTCTATCCGGTGTCCCTAAACCTCCCTACCCTGTCCACAACCTCTCCCTAACCCTTTTCCCCCCACTGGCTGCCACGTGGTGTCCTGTCTATTATAGATATCAGGTACCTGTGCCAACCACGGTGGGAGGGTCGACTTAATTCGGCTTCTGTGGTTCGGGGGAGAATGTCGACCTCTCTTCCCGTTATTGTGTATCTTGACATGATAAGCCACCCCCCATATTGGGATACTTAAACCACCCAAGCCAAATGGAAGCGACTCCTCCGCCTTTGGCCGATGTGCTAAAGGCCCTCCAAGATATTCAGTTAGAATTAGCTCAGGCAAGACAAGAATCTGATAACTTGAAGACTCAAGTACAAAGTTTGGTTGCTCAGAGAACTCCATTAGAAGGAGCTGGCACAATGGGAACTGCCTCTTCCAGTCAGAATTCCATGGTAATTGTCCACCCTCCCAGAAGTGTACCTTTGGCAGCACCCAAACGTTTTTCAGGTGATCCTCGAAAGAACATGATGTTCCTTACACAATGTAGACTACATTTCCTGTGTAAACCCACGGCCTTCGAGACTATCCAGGCTAGAACGGCTTTTGTCATTTCTTATTTGACTGGGGATGCCGCAGCATGGGCAATTCCCTTGGTACAGAAAGATGATCCTCTATTATATAACTGGGATGGGTTTTTGGCGGAATTTTGCAGACTATTTTATCGTAGAGAGGTGTCTTTAGCTCAGGATAAGGAATTGTTGGGATTAAAACAATGAGCGCGGGATCTAGTAACTTATGTAACTCAGTATTACAAGCTAGTCATAGATACTGAGTGGCGGGCAGCCAAACAAACAGTATTATTTTATCAAGGATTACGGGAGGAACTCACAGATGCCATTGCGCAAGTGGAACCCCAAACGCGAACATGTACTGCTATGATAGATTTAGCTTTGAGGTTGGATCATCGCATGAACGAAAGGAAAGGTGATAAAAAGAGACCGGAAGCAGCGCCTTTTGTATGACTAGACAGAAGTAGGGGAGGAAGGACAAGTGAAGTAGAACCCATGCAGATTGGAAGTGTCAGAGGGCCATTGGCGGCGGCAGAAAGTGAACAATGTAGGACCAATAAGTTGTGTTTGTATTGTGGGCAAGCAGTGCATTTTATACGGACATGTCCCAATACCCCTCAGAAGAGTGGTGAAAAGAGTGCAAAGGAGGCGGGAAAAGAATTGGGCCAGCCTTGAGGGGAACATAGGTGTCAGGCCCATTAGAGGGAAGATTCCCCAGATGGAGAGCAAATACTGTGGGTGGTAAAACTTCACATTTATACATTCTTGTGACATTATGTTTTGCTTTGACGAAACAGGAGGTTATGGCCATGGTGGATTCGGGGGCCATAGGTAATTTTGTAGACATTACACTGGCTACTCACGTAGGATTACCTGTAGTTGACAAGCAGCAGGTAGAAGGAGTCCAGTCGGTAGATGGTTCACCATTAATATCAGGTCCCATATGACAAAAGACTGAGAAATTGGAAATGATTTGTGTAGGAGGTCATCAAGAGGAAATCACCTTTGACCTTATAGCAGCTCCGCAATTTGGGTTGATACTGGGGATACCATGGTTAAAACTGCATAACCCGCAAATTGATTGGGATCTACAGACAGTAAAGTTTGATGAACAACGGTGTCAAGAACACATTCTCCCCGAAACAGGCCCTGCAGCACTGTTAATCGAGAAAGTAGCAGGGCCCCAAGGGGTGGGAGCAGTGGGAGAGAGAATTCCCTCACAGTATATGGAATTTGAGAAAGTGTTTGACAAAAGAGTGGCGGAACAGTTGCCTCCTCATAGGACCTATGATTGTGTTATTGAACTAGAAGAAGGGGCAAAATTACCCTGTAGTAGACTATATGCCCTCACGGAAAAAAAAAATGAACACTTACGAGAGTATCTTGATGAAATGTTGTCTAAGGGATTTATTAAGCACTCTACTGCTCCAGTTTCTTCACCATTATTTTCTGTTCCCAAGAAGGAAGGAACATTACGCACTTGCATAGACTATCGTGCATTAAACAAGGTGACCATCAAGAATAGATTTCCTTTACCCTTGATTTTGGTTCTATTGGACCAAGTAAAGAATGCCAAGATATATACTAAATTGGATCTAAGGGGAGCCTACCATTTGATACGGGTAAAAGAGGGAGATGAGTGGAAGATGACATTCTGAACTAAATTTGGATTATTTGAATATCTTGTCATGCCGTTTGGTTTGTGTAATGCCCCGCACCTTTTCAGTTTTTTATGCAAGAGGTATTGCATGAGTTTATTGATCTCTTTGTAATTGTGTACATTGATGACATTTTGATTTATTCAGATTCCCCAGAGCAACATGTAAAACATGTAAAAGCAGTATTGAAAAGGTCACAAGAATATCAATTATGTGTGAAATCAGAGAAATGTGCATTTCATGTAAGCCAAGTGGAGTTTTTGGGGTTTATATTGACAAACACCGGAATTGTAATGGACCCAAAGAAGGTTCAAGCAGTGTTGAACTGGCCTTCTCCACAATGTATAAAAGACATACAATCCTTCTTGGGGTTTGCCAATTTCTACAGACGTTTTATTGTTAACTTCTCCAAGATCGTTACTCCAATTACACAACTACTAAAAAAGGCGGTGAGGTTTACATGGAGTGTGGAGGCAGAGCAAGCTTTTCAACAATTAAAAAACAGCATTCACTACCGCTCCTGTGTTAAGACATCCTAATCTAGACAGAGCCTTTCAGGTGGAGACAGATACAAGTAATGTGGCAGTAGGAGCTATTTTATCACAGAAGGATGAAAAGGGAATATTGCATCCTGTGGCTTTTTTCTCTAAGAAATTGTCGGGGTGTGAACAAAATGATTCTATCACTGATAAAGAATTGTTGGCCATTTGGTTAGCATTTGTGGAATGGAGACATTATTTGATGGGTGCAAGACATCAGGTGGTGGTGGTAACAGACCACAAAAATGTGCAATACTTCAAAACGGCACACTCACTGAGCCCTAGACAGCTACGTTGGTCTCAATATTTTAATGAATTTGGTTTTGTGGTTACATTCAGACCAGGTAGTAAGAATGGGAAAGCGGATGCTCTATCTAGACAACAAAATGTGGATAATTCAGTAGGGGAAATTAAGACTATTATTTCACCTGAAAGAATTGTTGGGGCTATTACACAGAAAGTCATTGAGCAGGTCAAGAAGGCATTACCAATTAGACAATTGCAAGAATGGAGTAAAACTAACCCCGCGCGTACCATACGGGAGGGTTTGCCCTATCATCAGGGTAGACTATATTTACCCATCAAGGAATTACAGAAGCAAGCATTATACTGGTGCCATAATTCTCCATTGGCAAGGCATGCAGGTTTGAGAAAAATGCAAGAGATGTTAGGAAAATATTTCTGGTGGCCCACATTAAAACAAGACTCAGAGAATTACTTAAAGTTGTGTGAGAACTGTGCACGTAACAAGGCAGAGCATGGGAAGAAGAGAGGGTTGTTACAACCACTACCAACCCCGGGTCAGCCATGGACTTCCATTTCGATGGATTTCATTACGGATGTACCTCCTGATAATGGTTTTGATACCATTTGGGTAGTGGTGGACTTCATGTCTAAGCAGGTTCACTTTGTTCCATGTGTAGGAATACCAGGAGCAGGAAAGTTGGCAGAGTTATTTTTGCAACATGTGGTCAGATTGCATGGGTTACCAAAGTGTATCATTTCGGATAGAGGTTCACAATTCACCTCCAGGTTTTGGCGTGCCTTTTGTCAGATGCTGGGAATCAACTGTGCGCTCTCTACTAGCTATCACCCTAAAACTGACGGGCAGACAGAGCACGTGAATCAGACATTAGAGCAATATTTAAGAGGGTATTTGGGAGATGGGATAGACTCCTTGGTACAAGCCTTATGGTTGGCAGAATTCACCTACAATAATACCTATCATACCTCCCTGGGAATGGCACCAAATGAATGTTTATATGGTCAAGCGCAGAATATGCTACCAGAACATTTGCCAGAAGTAGGGAACATGCCAGTGTTACACGAGCGAAAGCAGTTGCTTTTGGAGGTCAGGCAAAAGTCACGGGAGAATCTGGAACAAGCAAAAAGACAATATAAGATTCAGGCAGACAAACATCGACAAGCAGGTCCCATATTTGCAGTGGGGGATAAGGTGTGGTTGTCCACGCGAAATCTAGCCTTGATAGGTTGACGGAAATGTCTACCTCGTTTCATTGGGCCCTACGAGATAATTAAATGTGTGTCTGCCACTGCCATGAAATTGTGTTTGCCAAAAAATATACCTATCCATCCAGTTTTCCATGTATCTTTACTTAGACGCGCAGCTCCGGGAATGACGACTAAGAGACCTCCAGCCATCATGAAAGAAGGTCAGATGGAGTATGAAGTGAAAAGTATTCAGGATGCCAAGAAAAGGAATCAACGGTTATGGTACTTGATCCAATGGAAAGGATATGGGCCGGAAGACTGTTCTTGGGAGCCGGCGGAAGCAGTACATGCTCCAAGATTGGTTAAACAGTTTCATCGGCGACATCCGGATAAGCCAGGTCCTGGGAAGGGCCCCGGGAGAGGAGGTAATGTTAGGAATAAGGGCAGACGTGTGTTTCGGGGGCTCAGAACGGGCTAAAACACTAAAAGACTACAATTCCCAGCAGCCCTTGGGAGACTGGGTAGTTTACTGCTGTGCGGGCGTGGGCAAGCTGATCCTGATTATCAACGGTTTATGAAGGGCCCACGACGCACGGCAGGTGTGGCATATTTTGGATTCGGAGAACGAAGCTGCGTCAGAGAAGTCAGGAGCCGCTCGTTCATGGAAATTGCAGGAATGCAGAGGCGGCGGGCGTGAGCCAGTTTGCAGCCTTGAGAGGAATTATCACAGCGGCTGTTACGGGCTACTGCAAGCTTCGTCTGGGAAGGCTCTGGAGCCTTCCGGACCTAAGATAAGTGCAGGAAGGGATTTATTTCTTTTGAAAATGCACACGCTGACCACGAGCACGTTATCAGAAGGACTTAAGGCTTGTTAGGGTTGGGGCAGCTCCCATTTTGGATGCACCAAACTTGTGTTCTGGGTTTTGTGAATGTATGTATTATCCCCAACATTACTGCCAACGGGTATGGACTGCTAACTCTATGCAAGTGGAGAAAAGTACTAAACAAGCACTTAGCACATTTCTAGGTTAATGCTGAAAGAGTGCATTTTTGGCAAAACGCTATGCTTATATATGAAGTACTGTTCATGTTCTTGTTTGTAAGTGTTGCATTAGCCAGCCCAGGGAGCCATGTGTTATGTCTTTCATCATGGGAACATTCCCATTGTATGTTTCATCCTGCTTACAATGCTTTCTGTTTCATGTCATAGAGTAAATGAGGTACATGTAATAAGGTGTTCTCAAGGTATATGTTTATAGGTAACAAGCAGTACTACTGCATATGGTATCAAGTGATCAAAGCATTTCATGTTATGGTGTTACAAGTTATTAATAAGAGTAGGTTTTTTCCCTGTGCTTCCCCCAGTCCTATCCAACCTAGGTTTTCCCTTACCCTCTATCTGGTGTCCCTAAACCTTCCTACCCTGTCCACAACCTCTCCCTAACCCTCTTCCCCCCACTGGCTGCCACGTGGTGTCCTGTCTAGTATAGATATCAGGTACCTGTGCCAACCACGGTGGGAGGGTAGACTTAATTCGGCTTCTGTGGTTCTGGGTAGAGTGTCGACCTCTCTTCCCATTATTGTGTATCTTGACAGCAATATGGTTTCAATTGCTGGTCTGACACTTAGAAGCTCAATAAAAAATAAAAAATAATCATCAAAAATGTGAATAAGCAGAAAAAGCCAGGTATAAAGCAAACTTATTACTGATCCATTCTCATAAGCCTCTCTGGAACCTCACCACTTTGTTACACATATGAAAAGATCAATAATATCCCGAAACAACTCCCTTCCCATGCAAGTTGATGTTTTTGTATATGTAAATGCTGGGATTATCCTACTTTTGAGGTCTACTGACTTTGTCATATGAGGGGGCATATAGGTGAACTGCCAAGGATCATAGAAAAGAGGGAATCAGGGATTATAGGTCAGGTTTCCGAGTTTACAGTTGCTTATCTAGACAACAATCCACATCTCACCCCAGGACAAGTGAAAGGGAAGTTCTTTCATTGGATGAGAATGAGGACTCAAGAAACCTAGATTTTGAAGAAAGAATAATTTAAAAGGACCTTCACATAAGTAGGTGTATGAAGAATTATGCCATTCATACAGCACAACCAGTGTTGAAAGTGACAAGCCAAAACCTCTGGTCATTGCTTGCTAGTATAGGATCAACATAGGCCATCATCTAAAGAAGAGATCTGCAACTTGAGACTCTCCAGATGTTTTGTACTCCGACATCCATGATCCCACACCACCGACTATTCTGGCCAGGGCTGATGGGAATTGTAGTCCAAATCACCTGGAAAGCTAAAGGTTGCAGACTCCAGATCTAGAGGCACAGTAATGGTCCTAATAGGTAATGGGCCTCATTCCGAGGTTGGAGGTAAGGGTTAACGGTCACCGTTAATGGCAACGGTGACCATTAACACTTACCACCATATTCCGAGTTCCCTTTTGCGGGTTGGCATTTAACGCCTGCTTTTAGCAGGCGTTAAAAATCCAACCCGCAAAGGGACCTTGGAGTAAATTACGGCACCGTAATTTGCGGTGCCGTAATTTACTCCTTCCCCATTCCCATTGAGCCCTATGGGGGCAGGAATGGGGATGGAGAACCGGTACGGTGAATGGGGAATTACCGGTCCCTCCAACCTTGGAATGGACCGGTAATTACTCCATTCACCATGCCGGATTTCCATGGAGTAAATAGCTCCATGGTTGCTTACCATGGTGCTATTTACTCCATGGATAGCGCCAGCCTCGGAATGAGGCCCATTGTGTATTAACTGGAATGTGCTTCTTCGTTTATGGTCACTATGACAACATGGACACAGTGCGTAAGAATCATCATATATTCCAACCATTTTGTGAAGAGAAGAACACACCATAAAAACTGGAAGTAACTGACTGGGGTGGTTGGGAGAGAGAAGGAGTCACTTGGTTGTGATCCCGTCATATACTACTCAGACAGAGACTGCGACGTACGCGTCCATAAAATGTTATCCCAGAAGAGGACACCACTTGCAGGATAATGGCCATAGAGTGACATTTGCATGGAACACAGGTGTGGGGTAAAAATACAGCCCCAGAGTGCAGAGATGGAGAGGCCATGCTAGCCCTCATTGTGAGAGTGAAGCTGGCTCAGTGTGGAGTTCCATTGAAATATAAAAGCCAGTACAAAATATTGATCTCAACATGAGGCCTAGTGAATGAGCGAGAATGGGCCTCCCTCCATTTTGTTAGAATGTACAGGCATTCAGCCGGAAAATAGTGAGACTTAGAACTGGAATATTGTTAACTGCGGCCGATGGATTCCAAGTACATGTGGCATTACAGATGCTGACTTTGTGTAAAGTGCACGTGGAAGGAAATAAATACATTTGAATTACTGTGCATTTTGAAGCTAAAAAGGAGAAATGATGCATGACATTGGAAACATTAAGTTGTAAGACAGATTGCTTTCATGAAGAATAAAGAGACTTCATTTCAGCACATAAAATAACATGCACAGGGAAAGGCCTATTTCGTTTTTGTAGCAATGAACACTGGTGCTTATGTAACTCTGGCCAATGTGTGTGCACCAGAGTAATGGTCAATTTACCTCTATTCTAATGTAGTAGAAAAGAAAGATTGTATTTATGAACATCAGGCCTAGATATGATGCTAAAATGTTACATGTAAGCACATCTTCTCGATTTAAAGCTGGATTTTCTGAAGGCTGGGCACAGCTGGTGTTTTTCCCACTAAACTGAAAAGTCTGTGCCTTTGTAAATTTGAACTCAAGACCTTTGGCTAAGGGCACAAGAAGAAGAAGAAGGTCTAGTTGTCAATTTAAATGCTAAAATATACACAGAAGTGTATTACCTACAACCTACAAAATCACCTTGAAGGTCAGGTTCCCCATTAAGGGTGCATTAGCTCTGAACAAAGACCCTTTGAAGCTAAGGAGGAGAGGGTAGGATAAACAGTGTCTCAAGTAGGTGGCTGGTCACCTGCTTAAGGAAAAATAGAAACTTAAGAATTGGATATGGCCATCTGAAACTGGGAGCACCTATTGTGCAGTGCCATTGATTAAGCATTGAATACATTTTTGAGAATAAAAAGTGCATTGTGTGTCCCATCAACCTCACCCCATGTTCATTTTAAAGAGGATAAAAAGCGCCAGTTGGGACCATGTAAAAACTACATTTTTGTTATGTATATAACTTAATTTATGATCAAAATTATCATTCTTGCATTTTAATAAATCTGAGGAATTTAAAATATTGATAGACTAATAGACTGTCAAATTTATGTTGGAAGTATGACGTGTCAGAGTTGTAACTATTTTGGCACAGCAGTAAACCACAGAAAATGGTGGCTCTGCCCAGAAAGGGCATCCCTGAAATAATATTAGTATCTTTCGACTCGTCATAAAATGTGGAATCCAAAAATATATAGATTTATGTAGTTATGAAAAAAATTTGCATAGTTATGTTGTTAGATTTTCAGAACCAAAAAAGGGTGAATCCCACATGTCATTTTGAGATGACGACTCGTTCTCCTTCCTCATCCTACATCATACATATCTCCCAACTTCTGGTCCTATCAGCAGCCAATGGGCGTCTTGGTGGGAGGTGAAGGGAGAGTGCTAGCCAATCCTTACCGTAGGAATTATGATAATGTATGAGTGTCATCAGCCCTACAAGTGGTACATTTTTCATCAGAACAGGGGCTTTTCACTTATTTCTGGAGACAGCCTACTGCCAGACTCTTGCGAGGAAGAACTAGCAGAGAGGCCTCAATCCTTGCACTGGAGCCAGTGAAAGGGAAATCTAAAAGCTAGCTGGGACCCAACCAGAGGAGTCAGTGGGGATCTGGGTACAGTAGAAAATCCTTGACTGAAAGCATGTGACCAGATCTGTACTGTCCTCAGAGGAGCCCGGCTGTTTTTCCCTGACAAAGGCCTCCCATTTTGAATAGACTAATCCAAAAGCCATCAATTGTGTGGGGAGCTACCTGATTTATCACTTTCCATTAGCGGGTAGTGGGGGGGAAACTGGGTAGGCCATTGGCACATTGTATTAAATCCAATACAAATTAATTCCACTATAAAAAACAACCCTATCCATTTAACTTGCATTGGGCCTCATTACGAGGTTGGAGGTAGCCATGGAGCTGTTATCTCCATGGCTGCCTCCAAAACCCTTCCGACTATGCCCTGGTGAATGGAGCAATTACGGTCCATTCCGAGGTCGGAGGGACCGGTAATTCCCCATTCACCACGGCCATTCCCCATTCCCATTTGAGCCCCCATAGGGCTCAATGGGAATGGGGAGGGCACTAATAACGGTACCGCAAATTGCGGTACCGTTATTAGCTCTAGAGTCCCTTTGCAGGTCCCGTCCGTAATGCCTGCAAAAACCAGGCATTAAGGAAGGACCCGCAAAGGGAACTCATAGTAGGGAGGTAAGGGTACCGGTGCCGGTAATTCCTTACCTCCCACCTTGTAATGAGGCCCATTGTGTTGGAAACAGCCCGCCTTAATCCTTTCCAATAAATTGTGGGGAGGGGGGAAGCTGTGTAGATCCTTAGCGCACTGAATTGAAGTTAAATAAAAGAATCATGGGATGAGTGGTGTTATGATATGAAACTAACAAAGTTCATGCCCAGTGTGTAAGAGCCGGTATAGGCCATAAAGACTTGGGTGACTATCCTTCTGAAACCCCTGACTCCTCTGCTGAAGGGGGTGTCCATAATCCCAAAATAAGTAACCCTAAAACACTGGTATTCAAGTGAATGTGAGGGTGCAAAACAAAATTCCCCCTTTATTCCCTTGTATGCCAAACCGGAATTACCAAGCATTGCTTCTCATTTGAATGTGTGTTGAAAAACGATTTTCTTTTGAGTTCCTTTTCGCAACCTTGCCTTTTAAATACAAGTTGAAAAATGATATCCCCGTTTGCGTTCCTTTTCCCAACTGTGCCTTTCAAATGAAAACCTAAAAAAAACAAATTTCCCAGTGATTCCCTTGCCTCCAAAACCAGAATCCCAGAGCACTGTTTGTCCTTTGAATGTGTGTTGCAAAACAATTTTTCCATTGTATTATGAATGGTTTCTATTGGTTAATTTGCAATTAAATCTGTTGTAAGTTGTGACTGCATGTTTCAAAGTTTTACCTGTGTTTTTTTAATAACGGAAAGTAATTTGGAGCTGTGATATTGGATGTTGCTACAGCATTGGTGGTTGATGTTGGTTGATATTCCGTTTTGTCAAAGCTTAAATAAATAAATATATTCTTACTATACACCGTCCTGGTTCTTGGTCCATTGGTGACATAGGGTATTCATTGGGGTTGGTGCAAGATGGGTTGGTGGTTTCACTAAAGTTCAATCTGTAGAAACGCTTTGGGTGCGCGCCACCTTGCTTGGTGGGGAAAGGAACTCCCGGAGTTGAGTGTGACTGCCTAATAAACCACGACACAGGATTGAAACTAAGGAGTCCGTGGAGTCTGTGTGGTTGTCTTTCATTAGAGCACATCATTAGATGGAATTGGTCTATGGGCTGGTCTCATTGGCACACAGGCCTATCAGGGGATACACATAATCTGACTGATCACCCTACAGGACAGGAATGACTCCTGACCAGAGTAGTAATACTTGTGAAAGGAAACTATCCAGGGATGTTTAGGCCCCTGGTCCCTGGGCATTACCTGTAATCACAAGGAAACATGTTAAGAACTCGGTCAAGCTCTACCTGCAAAAAAACAAAAATCATGCACGATAAACATTTGAAATGTAGTGTCGTCAGATGTTTTTCTTCAAACTATAATAGCTCAGTGGATGATCTGGTTGATCAGCAGCCACAAGGTAATTAGCCCCCACAGCTGGATTTAACGTACTGAAGGCACATTTAAGTTTATCAACCAATAAAAAGGCTTCCAGCAGATGCAGCGTTTCAATAACATCAAAACAGATTCTTAAAAGTCCCTGCAGAAGCAAGTAGACCAGCTCATCAGAGATGGATTTTCCACTTTGCGCGGGACTACTATTGGATGGACTTTACCTTTATGTAAAGCCAATCCAGGAGTTTCTTTACTTGATAACTTGTGGATTCTGATTCTGCCCTAGCACTGGGCATGCTCCTATCCAGCGCCATTATGCCTTTGCTCATGCTCAGTCTCATGAAGACAATAGGTGGACATCTTATCTTTGCTCCCATCTTGCAATCATGGTAGGAATCACAATCTTTGTTTTATGTCTTCCATGCCAATGCTGCATAGACATGCCATTTACTTCTTCTGGGTCTGTACCACAACTTCTTATTCACATGTGTCATTCTTACAAGCTTCCTCTCCTCCAAGGCCTTAGTATGTGTAAATTGCTCGACCCTTCTTTTAGGACACAGCCGCAGAACTCTCTGAATTATGCAAAGGGATGCTATGTCTCTCATTCTACATTTACTTTGCCATACAGACCTCTGAATTCCCACTTCTTTTCTCACCCATACGCATCCCTCTACCCTGTGCTTGAACCCCACCCTAACCTTACAGGTCACCTTAAGCAAAGCCATTGCCACCCTGGCAATACATAGATACAGTTGAAGTAAAAGCAAGAAGAAATAAATGCAAGAAGACGTAAATGCCTGAAATGTGAATGTCGAAGAGCTAAGTGTAGAAATAGTTTTATGGGCAACGTACAGAGGAATACAATGCCAAGGGGAGTTCGCTGTTTAGACCTATCACAAATTATATCAACCATCTCACCTGCAATTATGGATCTTCATCTCATTAGAACAAAAGACTTGAGTTTGGGAGTCTGTGGGTTGTGGTCTCATTAGACCACAGGATCACAGATTATTATCTCCTTAGAGTATGGTACTAGCGGTAAGAAGTGTTTGGTTTGTAGGTTCGCGGACTATAAAGAAATAACCCATGCAGCGGCAAAAATTGAAGTTGCAAGCTACTAGCCTGCCATAAAAAATTCACTTTTCACCTCAATTATATACCTACACACAGCACACCATTTCATACTCACCAAGAGTCGGATATCACTAGCCAATGGCTTGTGGAAAGTGCAGGTTTTGCACCATGGTCTGTGTGTGGAGATCTCATGAGAGCAACAGGCGGGAAATGATGTTTGTAGTGTGGTGAAGAACCTTCCCATTCCATGACCAGAAATAGGAATCAGCAGAATTGCCGGGAAGGATTCCTGAAGGATCTGCAGAGACAGCGTGTAAGAAGAAGCTGTGAAAAACAAAGGGGTGAAGTCTGTGGGGGTAAATATCAGCTACAGGCCCGATCAACCACATTGAGCGTGAGACCATCCAGACACTTAGGTGGCTGTAGAAAGTAGCCCCAGAGTGGCAAGTAGAGAGCATGGTGTGGACAAGAGATGCAAGATGCCAAAATAAGATGGGGCAGCCAGAGGAACTCCTGTCCAAGAAGAAGATAAGTGACGCAGAGTCGGAGGAAGTGGAACAAGCATAGGCAATGCCAACAGGTTTGGCTTTGTGAAGGCAAGGGAAAGGCACTGCTACAGTGGTAGTAACTGGCCATTGATGCTAGTAGGTGCACAATGCTGTGAGTACTTAGGCATCTAGGAGCAATGCCTGGCAAATGCCTAATACTTATACACAAACTGTTGGCTTTGCCAATGCTTGTTTTTAACAGGACTTCAGAGAAGGACACAAATAGTGCTTATATATTGAGTAGCTAAACGCAGACCTGGTTAAGACATTTTTCTTACACCAGTGGTGCATGTTCACCTCCAATGAAGTCATTAAATCTCAGAAGACTGCTTTGAAAAAACACTCAGAGGCACTTTGAGTGCAAGGTTTGATGGCAAGTCTTGATTAAAACGAACTCAAAGAGTTCCCATGAGGTGGTGTTTGGGTGGAGAGGGCCAGGAACTGGGTGGGAATGGCCATAATGATTAGCACGGTCATGGGCCGTAAATGGGAAGCCAAATAACCAAATCACACCTACAAGCTCTGTGTCCCTCCTCATATGCCATTTCTCCCTTTCTGTCCTCTAATGCAATCATTTTGGCTTCTAGGTGGCACAAGTGTCACCTTATAATCCAAACTAAAAATGGTACAGGATACCCTAGCTTGAGAGAGGTTTGTTTTGCCCAGAGGTGCAGGTGCAGAGCTATGGGTAGCACATACGTTATCTTATGCTAAAAAGAATACTGCACACATCAGCCCCATAGTGGTCTTACAGTGCTGAGGTCTGTCTGAATAGTGGCGTTTTGTGCCCCCACCCAGGGTGATGTAGACTGTGGGGAAAAGTAAATGGGAAAAAGGTGAGAGGATAAGGGAAGAGGGAGCAGGATAGAAACAGACAAACACATGGAAAGGAATAGGAAAATAAGTCACTCTGAGGCAAGAGTTGTCTTATAGAGCTCTTAGGCCTCTAGGCTATTGATGCTTTATAATAATAAGCATAAATAAACAAATAAATATATTCAGAGATATGGATTTTGAAGAAAACCAAGTAACAAACCGCACTAAATGAATGAGACAGCATTTCTCTTTTTTGATTTAGCTACTGTGCTTAGAGTTAGTTTGAATAAAGTTACTATATTTTGGGTGAATTTAATGAATTATTTTTCAATTCCAACCGGGTAATTTTACATGCCCCAGATAGGGGGTTGAATGCATGCAGTAACCTCCATTACAATATTAATCCATTTTGCACATGATCGTTAGTGCAACATGAAAATCTGCCTGATGCCCAGTATATGTATCTGTGTCACATTAACACCATGTTTCAAGCAGATCCTAAATGCCTCCTTCTATATACATATGCCTCAGTGGTGTAACACAAAATGTGGGCACGCCCTCCGAGACCTCCCGATGGGGTCCATCTAAGCTCTCCCCCAACATAGGTACGCCCCGACCAACCAAATTAGACCACGCCCACCACCCTATGCCTGCACCTACAAACTCCCTTGTTTAATTGCTTGTGCCTACCTCGCTCGCCCCGGCCCTCCAGGATAGAACAGGCCAAAAGACTGGTAGTTAACTAAATAAAGCATGATGGGGCATATAAAAGTGTGGAGGTAAAGAAAGAGTTCCTGGCATGGAGGTTGGTATCGCATAAGTGAGTGCTGGGACAAGGAAGAGCAGCTCGAGGAGTAATGAACATCACCTGTTAGCAATCCGAGCATCTACCCACTTGTCAGCTCTGCCTCTGCACTATTACCAGTAAACTGTATGTATTACAGCCCTATTCTCGGGGTGCCAGAAGAGTAGACATTAGTTGGTCCTTGGTCGAGCAGGGAGATTTGTATTTATTAAGTTTATATAGCGCTTTATGCCAAAGCGTTTTACATTACAACAAGAATACATTAGAATATAATAAAATAGAAGCATAATTACAAAACATGAGACAAACCATCAAAATCAGTATGTAGAACAATTTACCTAGGTCAATAAACGAGAAATAGAACAGAGAAAGAGTAAGAGGGAAGTAATGAGGGAAGTTAGGACGGGGGTGAAGAAGATGAGATTTCAAGGGGGAGCGGAAGGAATCGTAGATTTATATACATGTACAAAAGAGTGGCAAGGAGAAAATGAGCTGGCTCGACACACAGGAATAGGCACTGCAGCCTGGCAAATGTTGTAAGGCTGGCATGGCAGAGAGTAGGACAACTTGGTATAAGGGGTCAATATAGCACAGGAGGGCTGCCATGACATGAGCGAAAGTACAACACCTGCCACTTCAGGGTGGTCTAGTGGGGGCGAGCAGCCTGGAGGCATCCCAGAGAGCAGCCAGCCTGGCACATGCAGGCAGGGAAGCCGGACACGGGACAATTTGCCAATGGGGGCTGACACCGCTATGTTTCCCCCTCCCGCATAGCTAATTGGCTAGGAACCAGCATGGAAGCCATTGCAGTCTTACTCTTGATGATGATCAGATATTAGCATGACATTTGCACCGCCACTGTGGCAATGGAATACATGAGGAATACCTCTCGGAGCTTCAAGAATGGGTCAATCATTACTGCCCCCTCCCCGCCCCGCACCCACTCCCTTCCTGGGGAATCCAAGCAGCCTCGGATCGGCGGGAGAGGGTTCAGGCTGAGGATGAAACGCTCCCAGCAGGTACTTCACAGCGGAGGAGTGTCAATCAGGAGCATCACATGTATATTTAAATTCCTCCGACAAAGGGGCGACACGCACTCATTAATTACTCCAAATGTGAATTAAAAATCTTCCAAATATTGTCTACCATTAAACTTCAATTAAAAGAATTACATTTAATAAATAACCAGTATGTTAATTCATCGAGCCGAAGGTGCCAGTTTACATAACTACATTTATGATATGTGGGTGCGCTTGGGAGTATGGGGGGTAGATGCACGTGCTAATGTGAAACATGCTTTCACGTACACATGACGCTGCAGAACCTGTGCGAGTGCTCAGACTGTTCAAAGCCAAGTCCATTCTGGAGACTGCTGAATCACGTCACGCTTAGCTGAATCTCCAAATACATGATATGTATGTTGTGAACTGTGTATATTTAGATCAAATCTTTGCAAGGATGTTGTGTTTGACGTAACATTAAGTGGTCTGGTATACCAGTGCTTTAAGTGGGCGGGGCCAGCTGGGGCCAGACCCTGGCGGTCTCCAAAAAGTGGGGCTGAGCTAGGGCCCTCCGTTGCCACCACAATTTTGGCGGGATGCATTATCCCGCCGCGGCCGCAGCTGCAACGGGAGATGTGCCCGCATTAAGTAAAACCGAGCTGGCTGGCACTTCTGTCAGTCACTGTAACTTCCTCTGGTGACCCCTCGCGCGAGGGGTGACCAGAGGAAGTTACTGTCCCTTTGTTTCCCCAGGTCGCCGAGGCATCTTTAACCCTTGGTGAACCTGGGGATTCCATTAAATATTTCGAGGTTTATAAAAGATGACTTGAAAAGTATTCAATTCAAACAATCTTTTACAAAGCTTTGCCGACGGACAAAGACGCCTCGGGCTTTGTCCGTCGTCAAAGCTTTATAAAAGATGCATTGAATTGTGTACTTTTCAAGCTATCTTTTATAAACATGAAAATGTTTAAAAAAAGATGGCTTGAAAAGTTTGCAAACCATAAGGTACCCACACAAATGTATAAATCTTATATATTTGTGTGCGTACCTTACTATGGCTTGTGTAATTTTCAAGCCGTCTTAAAGTACACAAAACATAGTAAGGCACGCAAACAAATATATAAATGTTATCATTTATATATATATATGTGCGAACTTTTCTATGGTTTGTGTACTTTGCAAGCCATCTTTTATAAACAGACATTTATAAGAGATGGCTTGCATAGTACACAAACCATAGTAATGTATACATACAAATATATAAATGCTTACATACATTTATATATTTGTTTGCGTCCCTTACTATGGTTTGTGTGCTTTTTAGGCCACGCCCACCCATAAGCCATGCCCCCAAATGAGCCCCCCCCCCTCGATTTCTTAACGCACTTCAAGCCCTGAGTATAGCGGTTCTAATTTGTACCTTGATAAATTAAGAAACATTAATACAAACGCCCGTGAACCGTGATGTAAATACTGGGTCAAGTGGCTGCGTTACTAGGATCCTTGGGGTACTATGCATTTTGTTCAGCCTTACCCAAATGGTAATTTTTTTTAAAAATGTTGGCTTCTAGGTGCCACTGGCAACATTTAATAATGGCAAAAACACTTTATGACCGTCTACAGAGCTACCCAGCACACGCATTGACCAACGGAGCTAGCTGACTTGCCCTCTACGGTGTAGGCAGCAGGTGTGGGTGCGTGTTAGCTCTTTTATAAGAAATCTTACATGCCAGGCAGACTAATGTGTTCTTTCTTTTCCCAGGCGGCGACCGGGCCATGCCTATACCAAAGAGGCACTGGCAGTGGGCACTGCAACGGCGGCGGGCTCCTTTTCCACAACCATCGTCGGTAGTGTCAGGGTGCGTCCCCGGGCTCTTGCGTATGGTGCCGCTCGTTGGGCAGGGCAGGGCTTGCCTGCTGTACATGCGTGCAGCGCACACATGCTCAGCAAATGTGCAAGGCAGGCAGCAGACCTGCTGACTGCTGTTGCCTGTCTCTACTAACACCAGAATAGGCGCCCCCCTCACAACTCTCCCCTGCCGCTCCGGCAAGGAGGTAATGATATGAATAGGGTGCGCCAGCAACCTATTTTCATTAAATGAGCCCGCCGCAGCAGGTGCATTTAACATTTAATAACAATGAGGTGCCTGCCACGCCTTCTGCCACTACGCCAGCCCGGGGGAGCCCTTGAAAGACTCGCCCAAGCTGGCGTGGCGGGGCTAATGGCGCCCTGGAGGGCGTGGCACCCCGGCCGGTCACCCATCTCGCCCCCCCCCCAAGGCCGGCTCTGCCACCCGGGCTGGTGTGGAGAGCTGACACCCTAAGAGCAGCGATGTTGGGGATTGACTGTGGGGCCTCCATTAGCACCTAGGCATGGGGACAACCCAAACGACGGGGGCTGCGGCAACCCCTTTACATCAGTGATACGCATCCATCGGAGATGCATTTACATGGATTCCAATAAATCACCAGCTTTAAGCAGGAGCAAAAATGCACGTGGATTCCATAGGAAACCATAGCATCTCCGCCCGCATCAAAATTGCTTGCGGGAGATGTTCCCGTATTTGTGAGCTGGAGCAAAGGTGGCAGTGGGTCATATATTTTGATCCGTGCATCCACTCCGCCTCACAAATTAATCAAAACTTCATGGAGATTAACAACAAGTATTCAAATGCTTTATGAATGGATTTTAATCTCCATGCTGTGTTTCCTCTACTAGGAAAATGAGTTGTAAATGCCCTAAACTTTTTAATAGAATGATCAAAATGCAAAGTAGGCCCTCTCTATGGGTGTGATGTTATGTTAAAGGTTCATATACTGCACACTGTTGGACCTGCTGGCCTCTTGGCGCGCTGCCGGATCTGTAATGCAAGGAGCACGGGGTGGTGGTTGGTCGGATTGAGGGGGAAAAAGAGCAAGAGAGCTGTGATGTGATTTTGGCAGCTTCAGTTCGCTTACACTGTTCACTGAGCATAGGTGTGATTTTCGGTTGGTGGCACCATGTGTTGTTGGACGCGATTATGTGTGGTTTGTTTCGTTGTTGTGGTGTTGTGAAGTAACGTTAAATGCATGTGGCATTAGGAACTGGGGTTGCATGGGGTATTTACCAAATGGTGCACATAGAAAGGGCTGAATAGGTCATGTTGCACACCTGCAGTACTCGCATTGAATCTGCTACAGTACATTTCCCGTGCAATCTCAACTTAGAATTAGATGGTATTTAAAAAAAGAAGTGGTATGCAAAGCACAACTTGTGTATACCATTACCGCTGTGCACATCAGGCCCTAGATCGGAATACTCTTTGAGCCTGAGACTGCATGTGTTTCAAGGTGCCTAGAGGTTTCACCTTCTAGCAGGTCTTCACAGGTTCTTCTCTTGACAGGGGCTATGTAACTTTATGGCCGACGACCAACTTGTCAATGTGAAAAGGGACAACTTGACCCCCTCTTCCTGGAGAAGAGCTGGCCGGGGGCTGCTTGGTATTCTATCGGTAGTGGGAGTGGGTGAGAGTTGCTGGGGCCTGCAGCTGCTACTCTCGCCGCAGACTCTCGTTGATATTCAGTGCTTTCGCCACGCGGATCCTGCATCGGCTTAAACATGCCAGCCAAGATGGATGGGGGGGAATAAAAGGGCCTTGCGAATGCAAAGACCTGGCCACGCTTCTGGAAACGGTGACAGTGTCAGGATGGGGGCTGGCCTAGCCCTTCAGCCTTTGCCACAACGTCCCCCTGACCCGCTTCCTTTTTTCTTTCGGGCGAGCGTGCTGTCAATCCGCTCTAGCAAGCGTGTCCTTCAATAGTAGCCACAGGCAGCAGTTTTTACCCTTATGATGCGGCCTGCAACTACCGTGGACCTCTTTGAAACTGCTTGCTTAAACTTGCAAAAATGCACTGAACAAATATGCTTTTTTGGTCTAGGCCGATGTAAGCCTTAGTGCTAAACGCGTGCAAAATTACACTTTCACCAGTGTACAGTTTCTGTGTTTCACATTTCTGCAGCACTGCACAGGATGTATTTTGATAATACTGCAGCAAAGTTAATGGTTACACATTGTTACAGAAAAGAGAGCACATGCCAGCAACGAAGATAATATGCAAGGGTTTGATTTGGTGCAATACACCACCTTTCTACCAGCTGAAAGTGAGAGTCAAAATACACTGTATTTAAAACAATAGAAAAGAATCCTGGTTTCCATGAAAAGTGTGTGCCAGGATATTATTGAAGTCTATGCAAAAAGGACGAGCATACTCGTCCTTGGCACTTATGAGGTTAAAGAAATGTGACACCATAATGTTTGTTTAAAGGAAAGCAGACTCCAAAGTCTTCCCTGGATCCCTAGAGGGGTCTTAATGCACTAGTGTTCATTATTGCTCGTTTAAATGTAATTCTTCTTCTAGCATTTACTAATTTTAGCAGTTGGTTCATTCAAAGCTGTTATAGAGTTGGGGGCCGCAGCTTCAAAGTGCTAGCCCCTGGACACTGGAATGCTCCCCCGACAAAATATCAAGGATGAAGAATCCTTCCAGCAATTTAAAAAAATCACTGAAAACCACCTGGCTAGTCAACCTATCCCAACAGACCCAGCTACCTGATCCTGACCCATCTATGCCATTATAGATGCTTGGATGTACCTATATTACCATGTTCTGTACTTTTTGTCCTAATACCTACTATTTTAACTGTAAAGATTGTAATTACCAAACTCTGTAACTATGCCGTGATACCTCAGGGTCTGGGCGTATAACAAATGTAATGAAATAAAAAAAAATGAATAAATATAGCTCTCGCCGCTTGGCAGCCCTGCGTTTTTAATAATATTGTTTAAAATAGCTCAGTGACTTGTTGTCAGAGTCAGAGTGATGTCACTTCCTGTGATGCGGGTCAAAGGCTGTGATATGTCACCACTTGCTTTCCCACAGCTGTGTGGGTTCAGTTTCAGCTAGATAGAAATTGGTGTTGAGTCTTCTGTCTGCATTTTAACTTTGACATAATCTAGCCCAACCATTCCAATAGAGGCTATTTGAAAGGTGCATACTTCTCCAGGATCAATGAACTTGCAATTCTTTCTCAACCTGTGAGCATCTTTTAGAAAGTGCTATGCATAGAATTATTAACAACAAGGCCCAGGCCTAGGGCAACAGATTGCCAGAGGAGCAGCATATTATTGCTGTTTAGTTTCAATTTGCTGGTTGTTATTTTTTATATATACAGCAAATATTGTTTCTCTGAGTCCGGCTGAACTAGACCACTGCAAGTAATTTTGAGGTGTTAGCAGTCATTCGACTCTGACAGATACAATATTTGATGGACAAACTTGTATACATGCCTGCTATTTACCAAAGCTGTATTGTTAGGGTGATGTTGTATACACATTTCTTTTTAAAAAAAGGTAAACACTTATTAAACACAGCATGCTTTAGGTATTTAGTGATTCAATCATACAACTCTTCCAGACATATGACAGATATAAAGCTGTTTGGTCATTCTAATCTTCCCAAAATGCTAATTAATATGCAAAACAGCTAAAACCTCATTGGTTTTATTGGTGTCACTTCACATTATCTCTGGAGTTCGTGCTAATCAATACACACATACACTGTGTTAAGCAATCACTTTTATATTCAAATACACAGCATGCATTTTTTAAAATCATTGCACAAATTAGAGTTTTCTCTTCAGAAAAATAAAGGTTAAACATGATGCTTCATTTGACAATATTAAGCGCATGCCTGTGCTTAAGTCAAGCACAGAGCTCCCATAGGTGGCACTGGAATGATGTTCAGAATCAAGCACTAATTTCCCTCACCCGCCCACATTTCAGAGGTCTGTGGCCACACAAAAGGTGCAAGCATGAAATAGATCAAATGGGGAAGAGTAAATCTGAATGTGCAAGTGCATCAAGAAACATATGAAAGTATAGCCAAAGCCACAGAAGGGTGAGAGCAAAAACCAAAGGTACACACTGTTTCACAGCTTTAAAGGTGTCCCGTAATGGTATTCATTGACCAATCTTTACAGAAGCTGCTGAGTGCTAAACAGGCAAATGGCATCCCTGCTGGGTTTATCATGTGTCTTTGATGACATTCTATTGCAGGCTCAGTACTAACAGGAGAACCAACTGCAAAGTATGTCACACAATGCATAACTGTGATGCTTATAAGTAACCTTCACATTCATTGTATTTCAAATACAAGGTAGGACTTTTACTGTGAAACAGTACTTCAAACAACAGCAGGACATCTATATCTATACCCGCAAATCTCAAAATGTTCCTTTGTTTTGTACAGTCCAACCAACTTTACGGAGTTAACAAACATTTTAAATCACCTTAAACGCAAGCTTGCAAGACCCCTAGCCTAAACCACATCCACAAAGCTAATCTTGTGATGGAACGGCCAATCCATTGCTCAATTTTACTCTTGGAGGGTTGGGTATTTTCAACAGTAATGTTGTAAACAGTATGTAGCACTTAATTTGTTATAAAAGGTGCCTGCATTGTGCAGCTACGAGGAATGGTCTTGCTTCCCCCACAATGTTCAGAGTCACCCTTATCCTTTGCTGCCCTGTGAGAATGCACAGCCAAAGATTCCAAGAACCTCCTCCAACTGTCTTTACTGAGTTGTTTATGCCCAGGCAGAGTTTACAAACTTCACTTGTGATTTTACCATATTTTAATGGCACTCCGGCCCAAGGTATTGGAGGTATATCGGCTGCAGCAGGTAACTTGCCTTATTTCCATTTTGCCCCCTGCTAACCGCAGAGCTAGAACCATGAGAAGGGGGTTGAGTTCTTTATATTCAACATATTGATAGATGTGCCTGCACCACTTGCAGATATTTCATAAGTAAGATTTACCATTTGACAAGACCAGATGTAGGAATTTAGTTTTGTTGCATTAACATTACAGACCAGTTTAGGTGCTTCTCATCGAGTGACAGCAGGCCATTTGTCAGAGAAACCAGAAATTAGCATTGAAACCAAAATTCCCCATTCCAACCTTCTCTCACATACTTGTGTCCAGTTGAAAGATAGCTTATGTCAGGGGCGTTGCTAGGGGGGGGCTAAGGGGGCTATAGCCCCTGATCCTTTGGTTGTAGCCCCGGATAGAATCTCAGGAGCTACAGCCAAAAGACTAGCTAGCCCCCAGTCCCGACAGTTCTGACATCAGCTTAGCCCTGGGTCTTTTCCAGACCTAGCAACTCCCCTGGCTTATGTCCTTATTGCTTCGTCTAAAATATTTATTTGGACCTAACGAAAAGTAGACAATTAGCTGTAACAAATAACTCGAGTTTACTCAACTGTAAAATACACTGCCTTCTCCAAATCTTGGACAGCAGGGATCTGAAAACACTCTTTCAACTAACATAACTTAGAAGATGACAGGCATGAAGTAATAGAGAGAAAGCAATAGCTTTCTAATTTCTGCAACCTTAAAAAACGTCCTTCTAATGTTATGGAGCCATAATCAGGGATACATTCGGGGTGAAGGGGCATAGTTTGGACAATGCGGACAGAGGTCCCTGGAGGAGCGGAATCTGGTGAAGGTGAAGGGTCTGGCAGAGGTGGAGTAAAGTTGGGGGGTGCATACACTTATTTGGGTCTAGGTCAACAGAAAGCCTAAATACACCACTGGTGCTATGCAGGGTCCTGCAATTTTCCAAGTAAGATTTGAGTAATTTGGGTAGGTTTGCGGATACCCACAGATGTGTTACTGCCCAAATCTGCCCAAATCTCCCTTATGTGCTATACATCTCCAAGGACTTTAGCAGTTTAGGAATCATCCATTCGAATTGATCTTTAGGGAAAGAATTGAGAAAGATTAATCGAAAAGCTTCCCAAAGGCAAGGGACAGTGGTTTAAGGAGGGAGTTGGTGAGGCTGGGTTTGGGGTTAGAAAGAGGAAACCAAGTCCTGTGCTTCTATGAATGGTTATACGATATGCCAGCAAAATGAACTCTACAGGGAGAGTGATCAATAGGTCAACACTCCTGCTGCACCTGCAGGTCTTTCAAACTGGACAAGAAAGAATCAGCCTTTCATCATCCTAAAGTTGATATCATATATATGAGGTGGGTATTTGATGTATTTCATAGAAGGGATGCAGAATGAATGACATGTCAGGCATGACTGGGTCTGCTTTTCATCCTTAGAGCAATGGTAAAATGAGTACCTTTCAATATCATAATGTATGGCGCTCATAGCATACACTTACCTGGGAAAGGGGTAGAGTAAGCAACAAAGCAACACTGTAACACTGCATGATGCAGCATTTCATGCTTCTGAGGTTGCTTTATTGAGTACCAAGAATGTTAGTCATTTTACAATAAGGAAAGACCAGGGCTAGCTAGAAATAACCTTAAAAAGGAATTAGGCCTGGGGCAGACTGAGCCACACACCATGCTTTCATAACGCAGCCCTGCATCTGTCTGGTGCTGCTGATTATATATGTATTGGGTATTTATAATGCACCTATACAGTAAAAGTTGTTTTAAGGCGCAATTAGACAGACAGTATTGCAATAGTATGCGTTCATTGCAATCCTGTGATTGGGAGATCCGACACACCCTATTTGCCATAAGTGTTGATTGGTATTTGTCACCTAAAAGTACAAATTCAGACTAAGTTTCAATGTGAAATAAGCTGTCCCCTACTGATTTAAAGCAGGCACTCAGCACGCTCCCAACTGCTGCTAATTGGGCTGCTTCTGTTGTTATGGCTAGGCTCCCAGGGAGCCAGCAGGCAACGCCAGTCCCCTGCAAAGGCCAACTGCGAAGGCCATTTTCTTCTCCTTTCCAGCCCTGCAATAAGAGGAAGAGAAAGGAAATAGAGGGAGGGAGGAAGTCAAAGACTGGGAAAAAACGTGGCAGGGAGAGGACAAGAGAAGGATATGTCAATGATAAAGAAAGGAGGGCAGGAGAAGAGAAAGAGAGCAGGTAAGTGGGTTTGTGAAGAGGTGAGCAAGGAAGAAAGAAAGAGGGAGGTATGGGGAGTTACATTTAGTGAGAGAGAAGGAGGGATGAGAAGAAGGGAGAGAGACTGAGGACATTGAGGAGTGTGTGTAGGATAGATGGAAGAAGGAAAGTGAAGAGGAAGGAAAGCTATTGTCTTTGAGTGAAAAATGAAAGCTGTACACCACACACACCTGAACATATCTGTAAATGTGTAAATGCCTCTCATAAATAATGATTGTGGGAGCGATCTACAATAGATTCCTTTGCAATCCGTCTACTTTTGCCAGGATGTAAAACATAGGTGAATTCCAGAGGTATCTATTGGTTTTCCATCAGCATAAACATACATGCTAGTGGAAAATAAGCAGATTTCAAAGAAGGGCCCGGAAGAGCTGGCAAACGTGTTAAGTCTGCCCTGCTTTCCAGCTTCACCTGCCAAATTGTACACAATCCTACAGGAGTAAAAAGTGACAGTAAACGGTTTTGCTACCAGTTTTTCCACTACACATGACTTGTAAACTGACCCCCGTGATTGTAGCTTTATTTTCCCCACTGTGAATGGAAGCGTACAAGTTACAGGAAGCAAATTATTACGAAACTACTAAACATCTTCCACAGACACAAAGTGAAATGCAATGCATGACACGGCCCTTGTTTCATACAACTTACAGCTTGTTCTTTACCCCCATAATTTCTTATCACCCAATCAGACTCAAATCGCATATTAAAATCTTGTATAATTCTAAAAAAAAGAGTGCAACCGCATTGGTCACTGCCAATTAACAATTCCCATAGCTAATTGATATTGATATTTTATTTCTATTGTGCTCGTACACAAGTGTTTCAGAGCGCGACAAGGCAAGGGAGGGGAACAGGGGAGAACAAAACAGCGATCTTACTAGGCCCAGTGACATTGAGAACGCGCAAGTGCATGGGAGACGGGGAGGGGAAAAGTGCATGGAAGGAGGGAGAAGTGGAAAGTGCGAAGCAGAGGAGAAACAGATAAATAACAATAAATAAATAATAAAGGCAACAAACAGTGGTAGTGCAGCCAGCAATTTGCAAGTGCTAGGTTTAAGGCAGCAGACAGGGTAGGTCTGATAAGTGCAGGAAGAAAAAAGGGGGGCTGTATGGGTACAGATAGAGACCCCAGTGCAAGGGGTGGCCCGGAGGCAGTGCGGGAGGGTGGCCGGGTGAGCAGGTACCCGGGCCCAGAGGACAGAGGGTGGGCAGGTGCACAGTGCCAAGAGAGAACAGATCAGCAGGGGACAGGGGGAGCAAAGGCAGAAGAAAAGAAGAAGGTCTTGAGGTGCTTCCGGAACCGTAGATGGTTCTCCTCAAGATTTAGAGTGGCAGGGAGGCTGTTCCAGAGGGAGGCCCCAGCCGAAGACAGAGATCTACCGCTAGCTCGTTTCTTTAAAAAACGACTGACCCTGAGGAAATTGGAGGTAGAGGAGCGAAGAGCTCGAGAGGGGAGGTATTTGTGGAGGGATAGATGAAGGTATTTTGGACCCAGGCCCCAGAATGCCTTGTGGACAATGCAGAGGGTTTTGAATTTAATCCTTGCATCCACTGGGAGCCAAAGGAGAGATTTCAGTGCTGGAGAGATACGATCCCAGGGCTTGAGGCCAAGGACAAGTCTCGCAGTCCTGTTCTGGAATATTTGCACAGGGCAGAGAGTAGAGGCAGGTAGGTTTAGAAAGAGGCTGTTACAATAGTCCAACTTAGAGAGAATCAGAGCTTGGGATACCATGAGTTTCTGGGGGAAGGAGAGGAAAGGCAGAGTACCTCTGAGGAGGTGCAGTAGGAAATTTGACTTTTTAGAGACCTCAGAGATGTGGGCGGAGAAGGAAAGGGTGGAGTCAAAGACGACCCTGAGGTTCTTAGCCTCGCAGGTGGGGGTAGGAGGAGGGCAAGGGAGGCCGGCCAGAGAGTGAGGAGAAAGGATGGTGAAGGTGTGCTGATGAGGAGGATCTCCGTCTTGCTGACATTCAGACAAAGATCATTGGCGGCACACCAACCTTGAATGGCAGTTAGGCAATCAGAGATGAGAGAGGGAGAGGAGGTGGCAGAGGGTAGCCTGAAAATGAGTTGAATGTCATCAGAGTAGCACTGGACATTTGAGCAGAAAGTGGCAATGCAATGGGCGAGAGTTGCCAGGTATTGGTTGAAAATCCAGGGCGAGAGGTTAGACCACTTGGGAACACCACAGGTAGAGAGGAAGATAGATGAAAGGAAGGACCCAAGTTGGACCTGGGAGGGTCGATCTGAGAGGAAAGAGGTCAGCCAGGCCAAACCCTGATCAGTGATACCCAGGTTTTCACAGAGACGGTTGAGCAGGATGGTATGGTTGACCGTGTCGAAGGCAGAAGAGAGATCGAGGAGGATGAGGGCAGAGGGAATGTTAGAGTCAAGGTTGGAGAGCAGATCTTCAGGGATGTTCAGGAGAGCAGTTTCCATGCTTCTGGCAGCTCTGAAGCCAGACTGGTGGTCATGGAGACAGCCAACAGAATTGGAATGAAGGTTAAACTGAGAGATGGCCAACTTTTCCAGGAGTTTGCCCAGAAAAGGAGTAATGGAAATTGGGCGATAGTTAGCTGGACAAGAAGGATCAGCTGTGGGTTTCTTGAGAAGAGGATGTACAAGGGAGTGCTTCAGAGGGGAGGGGAAGGCTCCTGAGGCAAAGGTGTGGTTGCAAAATCAGCAAGGGCTGGAGCGAGGGTGTCAATATGGTCCTTGATGGTTTTAGAGGAACAGGGATGAACCTGTTTTGATGAGGCTTTCATAGATTGGACTTGTCTAGCGACCTTGTCAGGGGAGAAAAAAGGAAAGGATGAGAGGATGGTGGCGGGGTGGCTAAAGGAGGGTCAGCAAGCACAAATGGAGAGGGGAGAGAAGGGGTGTGGGTGAAGAGGGTGGACAGGATGTCCTAGGTTTTTTAAATGAAGTGAGAGTCAAGGGCATTGCAAAGAGCTTGGGAAGCAACAGGAGGGGTAGAGACTGCAACAGGGATGGCCAGCTCCTTGCAGATTTTAAAGAGTTCGGCTGAGTTGTTAAATGCCGCAGAGACACGAGCTTGAATGTGGACTCTCTTCTTGGTGATGACAGAGAGTCGGTATTGCCTTTGTAGCAGGCAACAGGCCAGTTTGTCAGAGGATGAACAGGAAGTCCTCAATTTCCTCTCAGCCACCCTACACTTGCGTTTAAGTGTAGCTAGGTCAGAGTCATACCAGGAATTGCACTTGGCTTTGGACTTCAAATGGATCCTCATGACAGGGGCAACAGCATCAAGAGTATCAGCAATTGAAGAGTAGAGCAGAGACAGGGCTGTGTCAGGATGTGAGACAGCCAAAGGTGGGGGGGGGAGTGGTGGCAAAAGCCTCAACTGACACAGGATTCATGGACCGGATGTCCGAGAAGGTAGGTGGCACTGTTGGGGTAGGCTTGGCTTAGGGGGAAGAGGTGGAGTGATGAGAGGAGAGGAGGGAGTGATTGCTCCAGGAAACAGGAGTGGTCAGAGGGATGGAGAGGGGGAGGTCAGAGGAGAGCAAGACATTGAGTGTGTGCCCTGCAGAGTGAGTCGGGCCAGAGCGGAGGATGGAGAGTGAGAGGGAGTCTCAGAGGTCATGGAAGAGTACAGAGGAGGAGCAAGGAGAGTCCAAATGTATAATGAGGTCACTGAGGAGGAGGAGTTGAGTGGTAGAGGCCAGGAGGGAGGAGGAGAGGTCCGCCCACTCAGAGAGAAATGAGGTGATTTGATCACGAAGCCGGTAGATGGTAGCCATTGTAAGAGAATGGGTAGGTGAGAGAGAAAGCCTACAGACAAGATTTTCAAAAGAGGAGTAGGTCTGAGTGGGAATGATAGAGGCAGGAATCCACTCAGGAAAGATCAGGGCTACCCCCCAGTGGACCGGGAGGATTTGGGTGCTGAGAGGATCTTGTAGCCATCAGGGAGTAGAGTGTCAAAGCTTGTGACAGAGCTAGCCGTGAACCATGTCTCAGTAGGACCAAGGACATCAAGGTCTAGTTTTTCAAGGAGGTGGCAGATGTCAGAGGAGTGTTTGACAGCAGAGCGAGAGTTGAGAGTGGCAATATGAAGAAGGTTGCCAGCCTTAAAGACCTTCCGGGGAGGGGTACAGATCAGAGGTATGCCCTCTGGAGGAGAGCGAGGGCAAGGTAGCCAAGGGGGAGATGAGGAGACAGCAGGATATGAGAGGAAATTGATGAGGCGAGGGAAGTGCCTATCAAAGAGGAGGAGATTGGCCTGAGGGCCTTGGACCATGACAGTGCCATTTAGGTAGACATTAATGATGACTTTAGAGGAGTCAAAGGAAGCCATGAGAACTTCCCAGCGAGTGCACCATTAATGGGAGAGGAGGAGATAGGGCAGGGAACAGAGACCATATGAGGAGTCCATAGATCTGACGAAGGAACGACAAAGAGGATGTCAGTGAGGGTCTGTCTGGAGGAAGCATTGGAGTAGGTGTCAGCGATAGGAAGACCAGGGTTAGAGGCCAAGACATCCTTTTTGAACTTCTTGCTACCAGACTTAGTGAGAAGGGAAGGATAGTCAATGGAGAAACAGTTGGAAAAGATAGGAGAAACAGAGAGCGCCAATGGGGGTGGAAGCGAGGAGAGGATGGAGATACTGGGGGGGCTGAGGCAGGTAGATGTGGGACAAAAGAGAGTGGTGAGGTCACTGGGCTGGCAAGTTACAGAGAAGCAACAGTATACAAGCAAAATACAGAGAATTTCACAATAGGCAGCAAAATGTGTCTTTTTAGCACAAAGCAAAAACAGAAAGATTTGTCTTTTCAATCTTGGAATAAAATGTTAGCAAAGGGTTTTAGGAAGCACTGCACATCAGGATGACAACATGGGAGTAACAAGCAGAAAAAACAGTGATAGTCAAAGGTAGTAGGAGTGAGTCCATAAGGAGGGGAACTAACCCATAGTTCTGGAGGAGGCAGAGTCAAGGCAGTCTGGATTTCTTAGAGGAGTGAGGTGGCAGCATCATTGGGCCTCATTACGACCCTGGCGGAAAGTGACTGACCGGACCGCAACAGCGTAAATAGCGTTTCCGCCATTGCACGAAGGAGCAAAGTGCGGCTAATTACGACCCATCGGGCACGAGCATTACGCCATGGCGGAATCCGAAAGGCTGCGATGGCGGAAATGACCCCAAAACGGCCCTTACCGCCGCCGTACGCTGCACCAGGTGCAATACCGCCACCCATCTTAGCGGTCACCGTAATGAGCGGTCACCGTAACGAGCGGGCACCGCAAATTACGGGCACCGTAAATATACGGAAACGGAAGTAAAAGCATGTGGCCGGAACGGGAAACAGCACGCCGCACAACTATAAAATCCGAATCCCAACACAACCATTAAAAATCCGACCCTGACACACATCCCAACCCGTTAGCAACCCCAGTTAAAAAAATAAATATGGGAAAGGTAGCCAAGAAAGCGTGTGATCGCAAGCGGCAGGTACACTTCTCCCGAGAGGAACTGACCGTGCTCACCGAGACCCTCCAGGAAAATGCCGCCGTCGTCTTCTCCAGTCAAATGACCAGGACGGCCCTTGCCAACAAGAAGGCCATATGGGCCCTGGTGGCACAGCGCGTAAGTGCGGTGGGGACAACACCCCGCACGCCACAGCAATGTCGCAAGCGGTGGGACGACCTGCGGATCCGCGTACGCAGCATACTTTCTGCGAACAGGAACATCGCCACAGCTACCGGGGGGGGTTCAGAGTCGCCCATCAAGTTGACCCCCTGGGAGGATATCTGCGCCTCCACCATAGGAATGGAGAGCATAGAGGGAGTCGGAGGGATGGAGAAAGGAGTGCCGACATCCGGAGAATCAGGTAGGTTGGCCAAGAGAAACAATGCGAAATCCACAAAACACGAACATGTGCAGTACCATGTGACCCCATAGTGCAATACATACTTTGCCCTGACAGCGCCCTCTAAAAGTCAGAATGAATAAACAAATCAATCAAGATGCCATAAACAACCCCTACATGTGCAGCATGCACCCCCTAACTGCAGGCAGCCAAATGAATGCATCCTCAATCCACACGAAAATGAGACCACCTCCAAGGCCCAGTCCCAAATCAGCCTCATGTACCACCCCAATGCATTTGATACGTTGCCATTCCAAATCCGACAGACCCATAACTAACGCTCGCCCCTCTTTACTCCACCACAGGGTCCGATACCAACGACGAGCTGCAGGACACCCCTACCAGCACGCCTGCAAAGAGGGCCAGGACCAACGTCCCAAGAGCCTCCACCTCAGGTGCAAGGATCAAGACACGGCAGCAGCAGGAATCAAGTGGCAGCACACTGGAGGGGACTGCAACAGGCACCCCAGCAGCCAGCAAGTCCACAACCCCAGCACCACAGGTCCCCCCAAAGAACGTATCTGATGGCACTGCCTCTGGTGGTAGCAGCACCATAGGTGACACAGCTGTCATGCCAGCATGCTCCGACACGGAAAATAGTGCTGGCGACGTAGGTACCATCCATGACCTTTCCCAATCCCCCTGCATGTTCCATCCCCTACACCATGACGAAACCACGCAGGGGCACCCTGAAGACGACGACTGGCCAACCCCCACAAGTCCTGTGCCAAGGCAACATGTGTTGAGCAGCCCCCCTGTCACACCACCGCAAATGTCCATGGCCCAGCAGAGGCAACAGTCCCTCGACCTGCTGATCGAGCAACAGCAGGAAGTGTCCACGCTACTCAAGGACCATGCAAATGAATGCGGGGGTTCCAGGGCAGCCATGGAAACATCCACCGAGACACTCAGGGCACAAATAGAGAAAAGTAGTGAGAGCCTCAGGGGAGAAATGGAGAGAAGCACCGAGAGCCTGAGAGCACAAATGGAGAAAAGCACCGAGAGCCTGAGAGCACAAATGGAGAAAAGCACCGAGAGCCTGAGGGAGGAACTGCATGCGACGTCCAAAGACGTTTGTGCTGAACTTGCTGCTGTGCGCCGTGTGCTCTCGGAGCTCTCACAAACCCTCAGAGACATGCATGGACGCGAGCAGGCAGAGACATCATCCGTGGCAAGTTCCGTCCAGGGCAGCCCCCAACGCAGATCTGGCAGGAACCTGCGCTCCACGGGCAGGGGTGCCCCTGATACCCGTAGAGGGGGCTTGCAATAGCGTCTACCCACGGACAGCATGCATATTTGGACACTGGTGTTGGGGGGGGAGGTAGTAGGGTGGAGGGGGTGTGTTGGGCTTCACTGGGTGGCGGGTCCATAGGGTGTATAAATCAAATCACATTAACAATACAGCACCTCATTATCATCCAATGACATGTGTGGACATTGATATTTGCGTACGAGGCCTTCATAGGCGTACAGTCCACAATGTGCCTGTACTACACACACACAGTGCCACAGGTCCCCTTTCCGTGTAATAGGCACCATGCGTGGTTGCTAGAAGCATGCATCTATGATGCTCTGTCGGATTGCACGTGCATCCTGTGCCTCATGGACTCCTTGAGGTGCCTCCACATCCCCACCCTCATCATCATCATCATCTTCAGGTGCATGCAGTACAGCGTCAGGGGGCATGGGCACATTCCTACGTATGCACATGTTGTGCAGCATGACACATGCCATGACCATCTTAGAAACCTTCTCATGGCTGTACATGAGTGCCCCGCCAGACCTGCTGAGGCTGCGGAAACGAGCCTTCAGTAGGCCGAATGCCTGTTCAATGACCACACGGGTACGTGAGTGGGCATGGTTGTAGTCCTCCTCATGCTCGTTCTGTGGGTTCCGGATTGGTGTAAGGAGCCATCTCTTCAGTGGATACCCGGCATCACCTGTATGAGACGAATAAAGGGTGTCAGTGGAATGATAGTGCTAAGTAGCCCCCCCCCCCTCCTGCAAGGTCATTGACGCATCAAATGGGCCACGATGTCATGCATGGAATGAGACTCACCGAGTAGCCAGGATCTGTGCCCTGCGTGTCGCTCCATGTAGCGTGGTATTCTTGTGTTCCTCAGGACCATAGAATCATGGGTAGATCCTGGAAATCTGGCACAACAATGCGTAAAGATCTTGTTGGAGTCACACACCATTTGCACATTGATTGAATGAAATTGTTTCCGGTTGCGGTACTGGACCTCCATGGCATGTGGGACAACCAATTCAACATGGGTGCAGTCGATGGCACCAATGCAACCCGGGATGCCGCCAAGTGCATGGAATCCCACTTTTGCGTTGGTAATCTCCTGGTACGTGCGTGGTAGTGTGATGTGGTCGTCGGCGTGCTTCAGGAGGGCATCGTGCACTTGGAAGAGTGTCCGTGAGAACAGTGGCTGTGAAATGCCATGCAACTGTCCGACTGTGTGCTGGTAGGTGCCTGTGGCCAGGAAGTGGAGTGCAGACACCACCTTCAGTAGGGGTGGGATGGCGGTTGGGCTATCTATCATGCTCACGAGGTCAGCATGTGTCATGTCCACAATGGCGATTATGGTGTCCCGGTCCAAACGGTAGAGGGTGTGGATCTGCTCAGCAGTGAGGTTGAACGGATCGGCTCGGAGGCGTGGGATTGCGGGCCGCCTGCGTGGTGGTAGTGGCAGTGCTTGTGGCCCTTGCTGACCCTGCCTTGCCCTCCTCCTCCTCCTTCTCCTCCGTCTCCCCTGTGCGCCCGGTTGTTGTACCTGTTGTTGTTCGTCGTCTTCTTGTAGTTGTAGCACTTGCAGTGCTATCTGGTCCCCCAGGCCCAACATCGCTAGTCCTGCCGGTAGCATTTTGGAGTGGGAGTGGTTGTGGGAGGGGTTTGGGTCTGCTATATATGTGCTGTCGGCCTGTATGGCCTCCACCTGTGCTGATTGAATGAATCTGTGGCAGATGCAATCCCTTCTGGCCGAGCACGTCCCGCACGTAAGGCTGCATTTGGCCGCATGGCATCTTGGGATTGGAATCATGTATCAAATCCCGATGGCAGTGTGATGTACTTTGACTGATTTTCATGCTATGCTCCCATTGTTACACATGCTATGATTGCAGCCGCTTACATACCTGTGAAGAGTCAGTGGTATGTAGGGCTCGATCGATGGCCGACCCTCATGCAGCACAGTAACGTACTTCACCGACGGGCGTGGCGTCCCATTTGTGATTGCAGCCAGTTAGCATTATGACACACAGCCGCACTACATTGATGTAATTGTGAATGCAAGCGTTCACAGAAGCCTTTTCGACGTAATGTTGCAAGTGAGGAATTCGAAGGCCAGCATTTTTGGTTTTGAAGTAGCGGCGAGGATACGCCCACAGGTCTGGCTGGAAATGTAACGTTCTATTGTAGAATGTCCTTGGGACATGGCCCATAACGAGCAAGCAATGAATGATATGAATTGAATGGGATGCGCAATAGCGTAGTGGACGATAAGGCAGGACGTTCCCAAATCCATCTTGCTTCACAACACTACAGATCCGGCCAGGAGCACAGTGGTTTTTGCAGACTGCATTACGCACAGACGCGATGGAAGTTTCACATATTATGTGAGTGAATATTCATGCGTTTTCATTGCGGGATGAGGGAATGATGAATGGATGCATGGACAGATGATTCCGTTTAGGGTCTGCCATGTACATGGGTTTTTTGAATCACTCCCCTTCCCCTGCGCTATGTGATGCAAGGCTGCCATAGTGGGACTTACGTCTATCTGCCCTTGTCGGATCCTCCCTGTCTCGACGCGCCTTCATACACTTGTGTCTAGGCACGTTACTAATCCCATGTCATGGGTTCTATCTTGACGGACGCATGCACAGTAACCGACGTTGCCAATGGTGTATTTACCTCGATTGATTTCGTTATGAATCGATACTGATTTAGAGGTCTGTATATTCCTTTGGAGTGGGCTAGCATGCATATGGGTGTGGATTTGGTGTGTTGAATGAAGATTGTAATGCATCATGAGTCCCGTAATGCAATCGGTTAATTTGTGTTTCATTTGGGTGACAGGTATCTCCTGCCCTATTGCAGATGCCATCTCTACGCCACTCCTCCAGATGGGTTTTACTCTCGACACCTGCAGCTTCGGGTGAATCAGTGGAGCACCATTTCGATCTTATGGGACGATCGCCAATGGGCCACATGCCCTTACGCTGTACTGGTGGCTAGGTGCAACATTTCGGCCTTTCAGCTCGACTAGTGCCTGCCTCATGGGACGGACCTGCGGTTCTTGCCGCTTCCATGTTGCCTTTTGGAACGTTGATGTAGGCCCTGTGTGCCATGATGGTACAGGGCGTCACACAAGTGGAAGCTGGTCAATTATTGCAGATGCAGCCCTCGGTGATGATGGATGTTTTGGTGTTATTTTGCAAATTGCTGTGGGGCCTTTGTCATTTGGATGTGCATTTAAATTGTATTCCGATATTTGTCGTGTTGCGTTATTCTTTGCAGGTGATGTGGCGATTTTCGATTTGTGGCGGTATGTATTGCGAGATGATCTGCATTGTGTTCCGCCTTCTGAGTTGAGTTGTGTGGTACAGTACTGGCCGCGTTTGCCTACGTAGCACAGTATGGTCACGGATAGGGGCTGCCATTGTGACTGTTTACATGATGTGCTGTTCAGGGGCGGGGGATTGGCTTTTGGCCGACTGGTGCCTGTCAGCCAGGTCGATTGGTGGAATGATGGGATGTTCAGAATGTGGCTGGTCACAGGTGACTGTGTTTGCGTGCGTTTGTTGGAGGGGGACTGGGGTCATGTCCATTGGAATAGCTTCTGTATTCATGCCATCTGTGCCCTGCAGCTCCCATCGGCCCCTCTTGGGATGAGCCTGGCTGCTCAGTCACTCTGCCAACTTGTGTGGTACATGCTTCTGCTGATGGTTGGTTTGTTTACTGGCAAGAGTACAGGGCTGGTGCAATCCCCCTCAGGATGCTGTTTTGGATGTTGCCTTGCGCTGGTGGCAAGCGATGGGGGACTACTGTTGTTTTGTGTCATGTGTTCTTGATTTTCATTTTGATGTATTGTACCTTCTCATGCCTGTGCTGCATCAGTACGGCTATGGTGACATGCCGTACATGGATGCCCACTCACGGGGCGCTTTGAGCCCCTGCATGCATTTCTACGTTGGCATGCATGGGTGAATTGTAGATTTCACTGGTTGCATAGTGTGAGTACATTGCGCCTGCCAGGAGTTGTGCAATGTGGCCAGGGAGTGGAGTACAGGCACTCAGTGGGCCATTTACGGTTGGTTCACGATGCCGTATTTCTCGCCATGGCGGAATGGTACTTTACGACGTGCTTGATGGCGTTCAGTACATGTCCGCTAGGGTCAGAATTCGCGTACCGTTGCGCCATGGCGGTGATTCCGGTTTTGCAAGGCGCGCGTGAGCGTACTTGGTGCAGTTAGCGTTGCCGTTCACTGCGGTGTCGCTAATGGCATCGTACTTTACGGTGACGGGTCATAATCGCAACGAGCGGTGTTCGATGGCGGTATTGCATTTCCGCCATCATTTTTCCATTTCCGCCAGGGTCGTAATGAGGCCCATTGTGATTAAGGTGCTTGGAGGACCCCAATTAACGTTCCAGAAGCGGACAGGGAGCAGACAGGGGCCTTAGAAGTGGGCCTTTGCTGAGAGGGCCGGCTAAAGCCTGCCAGTCCCTGATTGGATGGAAGAAAACACTCAGCAACCAATGGGAGTGCAGTACAGGGAGAGGTAGTTCAGCACAGCCTTCCTACACAACAAAGAAAACCACAACTGCCATCTTGGAAGGACCAAAAAACAGTCAAATAAGCAGGCAATAGTGGGAAAAACTTGTGCTTTCAAAATAGCAAGGCAGCTCCAGGTATTAAAAAGCTTCAAAAAATATGGCAGAACGATGAAAATTTTATGCAAATTTTGTTTTTTTTTCTTCTCTTTTTTTCCAATTTCTATTTTTCAGGTTCAATAATTTCCCTGGAGGTGCGGTAATGCACAGAAAGTGCACCTACCTAACTGAATGGTCAGCAGCCAGGCACAAACTCCACATGTGCAGGAAAACAACAGATGGCCAGTAGGGTGGAAACAGGACCTCACTCTCAGTGAGAAGCAGATGGAAGACGTCCTTTTTGTAGTAAATGGACTGATGGTGAGACATGTTAAAGAGGTGAGGTCTCACAGCATGGGCATTTGCAGCCCTGGCTGTTTCCCTTTGATGTGAGAGAGACAGAGCAAGGGAGGCCCTGTGGGCATTTGTCCCCTGCCTGACTGTTAAATCTGGGCAGAGGTACCTTCATCCAGTGTATGCAGGAGGATTTACATTTGTCTATGCAATACTCATTTATACACCTTACAACAAAATCCAATGTGTTAACCAATTACTTTAAGGTGTTTAAAACTTGTTGGTGCAAATCTTGATACTTGTATGGCATTGGGGTAAAGAAATCTCGCCCTCATACCAAAAATCAAAAGTCGGCACCCATGCCATCAATCACTTATACTAAATTGTTACTAGCAAAATAGGCTACATTTTCCTGTGGCAAACACAGATTATCATGAGACTTTAAAATGCCAACAATGTATCCTCTCATCACCTTCAGGATATATTAATGTATCTAAAATGTTTAGATGTAGAAATTTGACATCTTGTTTCAAATATGGCACTGGCTGAAATCAATAATAGATTTGAACTGGCTCATCTACTAGATTACGTAATATGTTTGTTGTTCGCCACATTTCTTGATTGTGCGCTTTTTATACGTGCATCATTTATTGAATTTGACCAATTACATTCACATATACATATATTTAAAAAGGATTGGTGGCAGGGGCGCTACTCTGGGTGCCAGCTGGAGTAGGCTCAAACAGTCCAAAGATGTCCTCCTTATATATTTGTATATGTTTATGTAGGGGTAGGAGAGTATGGAGTTGGTGAGTCAAGCGGGGTGGCATAGCCCCCCATTCAGAAAGAAATTGGTGAATATATTTAGACAGAAAGTGCACGAATAAAGTGGACACAATCAAAAACATGTGATCAACAAACATAGAACCTTATTCGTATAGGCCCAAAACACTTTGATAGACAACTAAATAAACATCTGAATGCATCTGCATTTGTATAAATGTGTATGTGAGTGAGGTGATAGTCTTTTAATGTAACTGAATAAATGTGGGTTTGTGAGTTCATGCAGTCATTAGTGATTAGGTGGGCTGGTGAGTAAAATGGCTGTCATTTATTTAGGCATCAAGTCTGTGAATTTAGATGTCTTGAGGCAATGAGTGTGTGATAACATCTATTATTATATCAGTGTGTGTGTGTGAATGCAAATGTGTTTGTATGTATTTGTGAATGAGTGTTGTGGGGGATCAGAGATAGGACACGTATGACTGGGTAGTTTGGTACAACACTTCAAATGTATTAAGGTAAAAGAAAGTCCATCACCTAGTCCTATTCCTAAGTGAGTGATTCCCTATCTAAAAAAATCAAGGCAACGGTTCTCATCAGGATGTCAAATATAAATTGGTTCTGTCGTTTGGCCAAACCTAAGCTATCTACCTGACGCTACCACTATTAAGAAAACAAGAAATTCGGATAAGTGTTCTGCTTACTGCTGGCTGGCGCATGGCCCCATCCCAATCAGTGTCACTGAAAATTGCCCCTTCCAGGTTTTCTGTTGCTTTCACTGTTCCAATTAATCATAAAGTTTGTAATGTAAACAAAAATAGAGATGTCCCCCTTGTCGTTCACAGATCTGTCTTCCAGTTATAGTTCTTCACCAATTGCTTAAATCAAAAAAAAGGGTAAGCTCCTGTGCCTCTCTTCACAATTCTGGGCACCTTTATACGTCTGCTTCCTATGTCTAAAGTTTAAGAGGGTGCTTTGGTTGTTCAAATGTTGCCTTCTACTCACCCTTTCAGTATGCCTTTCTTCCTCAGCTTTGCTAACGTTTGGTGGTCAAAGATAGACTTGCAGTCTCAGATTCGAAGGCCTTACTATATTTCTTTATTTACTGTCTGTAGTTTTGGCAATCTGTCTGATCCAGACTTTTGCCTCTCAATACCTCTTTCAGGAAGACAGCATCTTTCACTTATGTTTGTGAAAGGTCACAATTGTGAGGCGGACAACATTGTAAAGAGTTTTCAAGATTAGCCATTTTTATTAAATCAAAAGTTTGTTTGAATGCCTAACTATCCATACACTTACAAGGAATTCCCTGCCTAAAATAAACTAAAGGAAACACTCCAACATAAGGATATCTGTCCCTCACTCTTGTACATTCAATAAAGTAACAAGGAAATGCATGGTAGTTCTATTCAAACAATAGGTATATAGTATGCAATCGAATTCACAATATGATCAAAGTCTCTTCTCATTACCTGGGTTAGTTTTCCTTCCCCAGATCTGAGCAATGTTCTGCTTCACAGTTCAAAAGAAACAGGGAAATCCTGGTTTTGCACAAAGTTCCAACACAGGTCTTGATCAGTTTAAACTTATTTACAAAAAAGCTCTGTTTTCTCAATAATGTATCAAAAGAAATAGTATATTCCAACTCCTCCTGGAGCAAGAACAAGTTTCACCTTTGTATTCTTCAAGTGAACAACAATTGTCTTGTTCAGAATGATTTAGCACAAACCTTGACCAAACGAAACACTATGTTTCAACTCCAGCTGGAGCAAGAACACGTTTCACCTTTGTATTCTTCAAGTGAACAACAACAATTGTCTTGGTTAGAATGATTTGCCACAAACTTTGATTTCTGTGGAATTGTAACTCCTCCACAGCAGGTTTGCACAATTCTTCTTTAAATGTCACAATTGACCATGAGTTGTCTCTGTTAGAACCAAAGTTCAGTACTTTTATCTTCTACTACCTGGTTTACTCCTTTGCCAGGCCTTCTACAGCAACAACGTCTTGTCATACGGGTATACCCAGCTGCCCATTCAATACTTCACCAAAAAGAACAGAGTGTGTTTCAGTGGTAACTTCCAAATTCAAAAAATAACAACTTCACAAGGTTCCTTTAGCATCAAACTTTAAACCAATTTTGAGGAAACAAGGAATCACATTAGTGCTCTTTCGGACTCCTTTGCATCTATCCTCCTCTCCCTCTGGATAACCTTTTCCAGGAGGGCAGTCTGTTTGCCACCTTTCTTACCCTTCTACACCAAAAACCAAATAGTGACCAGAATGTCATCCTATTCTTCTTCTATTCTATCTTGGCTTTGGCAATGTATGTTTATATCATCTGATGATCTGTTTTATACAACACATGAGCAGCAAGTCTTGCAACGGTTGGGCTTCTCAATATTCCCCTCTCGCCTTGAGGAATGCTTGGTAATTGGTATTGTTGAGATTTTAAATACTCTTGGCTTTGGTAATGCTTGTAAGCTTTTGTTCTTTCTAGAGCTTCCCCACAGGTTTTTTGGGCCTTCCACAATCAAACACGCTTGTTTGCATAGTCACTTTGATTCAACAAGTTTAACTTGTGTTATTTTTGAACAGTTTGGTGGTCAAAATTATAATTACTACTTCTTTCACTCACATGCAAGTGAAACTGCCTGCCATGAACACGCGGACTCCATTGGAGCACTCCCGAGTCCCTTGCAAGCTGTGAACTCACCAGGCAAGTTGCTCGCTTATGCTCCACTTGGTGTTGGCAGTTCTTCTGTGGCTGTAGCTCATCATGATTGGGCGCACAGCCTCCTCTAGTCCACCTCTGCTCATGCCACTGGAAAATGGAGCTTCCTCCACTCCAGACAGGGTTAGGTGCAACCCAGCCATCTGCAACCTCTAAAGAGCGCACACTTCCCTTGCTACTGCTGCTTACCGCTGCACAAACTCTGCACAATGAGTCTTCACTGGGCAAGCGTCCTCTTCTTATGCTCCCCTCTGCATGACATCTGCAACAGGGAGAACTCGAGGCAAAGACCCCCTCAGGACCCGCCACTGTGTTAAAGTTGTCCCGGCACCTTCGCTCGACTCCAGCTTCACTTCCAGTTGCATACATGGCCCAGGATGCTTTCTCCTCTTCTACTGCTCTTCCCTCCATGCCTGCACCTTAGGGAGCTTATTAAGCCTCTCAAGCTCCATCAGGTGTAGGTCATCTACACTAATTAGCTGACCTCTACCACAGCAATGTTCCTCTGCATCCCTCTTCCTCATCCCAGCACTGATGGAATTGTGGAACTTGAAGGCCCTGCCAACAAAGTTAGTTTCTCCAACCATTTATGCTTTCATGACTTGATTTCTGCTCTCTACAGTATTCATTGAAGCAGTATCATGCATTTCATTCATCAGTCTTTTTTGGAAATATGAATAAGGCTTTGTGGGCTTTTGGTGGTTATTATTCATTCATAAAACTCCTTTCATTAGCACTTTTGGAATTAGGGAAGTTTATAGCTCTACGGGTTTAAGAAGAGGTTTTATTCACTTTTATACCACAGGAGTTCTAGCTGATTTCACCCAGATTAAGGTGTTCAACAGGTGGAACAGTTAGGTTATTGTGGCAACAAGTGATTATATATTGTGGCAGTTGTAATATCTCTTGCTTAGAAGAAGGCAAATACTGTGTCTCAACCCATGGATACCTCTCACATCGCTGAGCATTTTCTCCTCCCAGGTGATCCTGTAACACTTACCTCTGGGGCCCTGCAGGAGTGCCTGGTCCGGTCTGTCGATGAGTGCTGGTCCGGTATGTGCACCTCCTGATGTTTACCCAAAAACTCTCCCTCCTCTCTACTCACTGCTGGTTTAAGCACCCAGTGGTCAGGGAGGTAGGAGAGATCTGGAAGATCTGGTCCTGGTGCATGTTGCGCCACCAGGTGTTTTCGGCAAAGTCTTTTCAGTCCGAGAGTCTGGCAATGCTGCTGCCCAGTTTCCTCACTAGGCATTTACCAGTTCAGTTCTATCCGCCCCAGTTCCTTCACTGAAGCGAGGTGAGTAAGTAATTCTTGCACTAGATTGGTGGAATGCCCAGTCCAGCTCTGACACCCACTGTCCTCTTGTGTTTGGAATACGTTTTCAATGTGTTAATATCTTCCTGTTTTCCTTTTTCCTCCAGGCGCAGTATTCAAAAGTTCGGCATGGAGGTTGCAGCGCCTTTTTTCCTGAACCCAGCTGAGCAGGTAAGTGATGCGTGGGTGGTGGGCGGGATGAATGTGATTTCCAAGCTCTCCGCTTACCCTTATGTCCTTTTGTGTCTTTGTTCAGATGTTGCGGTGCGCGAAGAACAGAAACACGAGCAGAACCCAGCAGGTGATGCAGAAACAGAGTGGAAGAAGTCCGTGGTCTGCATGCGTTCAAGTGAATATTGTAATGAGTCTTACTTCACGCCGCGTGGTCCGTGTTGCACAGGTCTTGACATGTAGTGCAGAGCTGGTCTCAAGACGTCTTGACTCGTAGTGCAGAACTGGTCTCAAGATGTCTTGACCCATAGTACAGAGCTGGTTGTACACGAGGAACTCCAAAGCAGGCAAGCGTCGCGCTGGCAGCCCGAGAAAACACTAAGCACTGGGTGTGGCCCAGGGTGGGGTTTATATAGCCCTGGACCCACCCAGAACCACTAGACCATCAGGGAAGCTAGTAATACGGCCCTCTAGTGGCCATGTTGAATCCAATTAAAGAATCCAGTCCTGGGGGGCATTTTTGAAGGGGCTACACAGGTAACAGTCTGGATTGGCGCCAGGCAGCCAGCTTCTCAGCCCAGGTCTTTCCTTGAGCCTTGGAATTGGTCCGGATCGTGACTGATCCTCCCACAGAACACCACCCTCAAGGTCTGGATCAGGAAGCATCTGCCTTTCCCTGGCCACCTGGCAGGAGACTTTAGGGAGGGGTTTATTGAGGGATCCATAGGATTCATCACATATCCCTCTTGGGTCCTTTTCTTTTCCTCACATATTTCCTTCTAGGATATAATCTTCAGATTCAAACCATCTTGGGGATTCATATGTTTCCCCTTTCCTTTTTGGGACCCTTATATTGTTTCTCTGGATATTAGCCATTTTTTCACACAACTGCGTGGAAACCTTACAAGTTTCTTCCCTGCGGATAGAACTTGGTTTGAAATGTACTTCAAATGTTCAAAGACTCGCTTTGGATCACTCCTTTGGGACTGTTCCATTCCCTGGATTTGATAGCATTTGGCGGTCCCATTGTGTACCTGTGTATTCAATTCTTATTCAGGGCTCAATGGGAATGGGGAGGGAGCTAACAACGGGCCCATTACCAGCGGGCCCATTGTTAGCTCCCTGGTCCCCTCGCTGGACCCGCTATGGACGTCTGGATAAACCAGACGTCCCGAGCAGGTCCCACGAGGAGTCCTCGTAATAGTGCGGAGTGAGTTTAACGGTGCCGGCACCATTACAGGCACCGTTAAACCCATTCCGCACTTGTCATAATCAGGCCCAGTGTCTCTCACATAGTGCCATGGAGCTGAACCACCCTCCTCCCTCTCCTTATTTTATATCACATACTTTTTGTTATGCTGTTTTCCTCTCCAGAGAATGTGGTCACTCTGTCTGTCTTCTCTCTGGCTGCCTTCTCTTCGACACGCCGGTCTCCCACGCTGGTCACTGTTTGTTCTCTTGTCGAAGAAACCGTGATGCTGCAGTCTTTCAGAAAACCTGGTCTTGGAATCATTACGTGGGCTCTCTGCCCACTACATAGCTGTTGTGGTCATGCCTCTAGGCTACTTCTACTCAGCACTGTAACAGTGACATTCGATTTGCGCAGCTTCTTTCAGGTTGGCTGGATTCACGCCAGCTCTTCACTCTCTCCAGGTAAGTACTTTATCCCTTATATGTCGATCTCTAAATTGAGGGCCACAGTCCCATTGGTCCTGGGGGTTCTGCTTAGAGATGCGGTCAGCAGTCAAACCAAGCAATTGCGCATGTCCCATTACATTAATACTATCATCTGCTCTCATGCATACAGAATATATGTGGGACATTGGGGCTAACGAAGATATTCTAAAGTTCTTCATCTGGGAGTCCTTGTCTACTAGGGGTAGTCCCTCCCAGTGAGATATTGCTTGCCCAAACCACTAGGGAAGATTTTGTGTAGCAGGCTCACCTCCCTAGTGTCACAGAGCGTGGCTCCCCCTGGGGGTGAAGGGACGAGTTCCCTGGATTCATCGCAGTAATAAATGCTCGTTGTTGTTTCAATGTTTGTTTCTGATTCTTTCAGTAACTTGCAATTGTGTGCCTTTTTCGTAAATAGGTGTGTGTGTGTGTGAGAGAGAGAGAGACACACACAGAGAGACAGAGAGAGTGAGAGAGAGATTGGTAAATCCCTGAGTACAAAAAAGTAACCAGGTGAATGCATACTTTAATAAGAATATTTGCATCTCTATACATGTGAGTACATGACTTTCAAAACTCCAAACGATAACAGTGTTTTGGGTATAGGTGTTTGGGGAAATACAGGTAGCCCTTGGTTTGGGGCATCTGCGTAGCAAAGAGTAGAAACTAGTAAATTAGCCTGCAAAATGCTCAAAAAGTATGTTCGGTGTCAACAGGTCCTCCCTAGTATGTTGCAAAGCTATCATAATGTGCCAGATCACCACTGCATAGGTCCCGAAGTACCATGGCTTGTTTGAAAGTTGTTGTATTGTGCCCCGCCCCAGGTATTTAGATCTTTGATCCTGGAGGAAAAGGAGCAATAAGATGAGTGATGGAGAAAGAGGGGGCAGGTAAGGATATTAGAGTAACAGATATGTCCTTGTTGTTCATTTTGCATCCTCACCAAAGTGAAGATATGCCAGAGAGTGTGTGAGAGAGAGAGAGAGAGAGAGAGAGAGAGGAGAGAGAGAGAGTACTTAAGCCGAAAATGTGTGTCATATAGGGGTCAGTCATGAACAGACTTCCCAAACTAAAGATGGTGATTGATAATTGTTGAATTTGGGATTACGTGTACAGGTTGAACCAAAATATTTAAGCAGGTTGATGAAGGTACCACAACACAAACTCTCTAGTCTACAAGGTGAATCCCATCCTTGGAAAGGCTTTATGTATCTCAACCCTACTTCAGCTGCAAGCTTAAGGGCTCTCAATCCTGGTCTGAATACCTTCACAGTGCAGGTTAAAGGGGCCCTCATATCTTTCTTCTCAGACGCATGTTGCTTATCTTATTTGGGTTTCTCCTAGGATTTGTGGGAGAGCAGTAGCTTCTCGTAGAATGAGAGATGGAGCAAGTTGGATTATTTAACCTCCGGAGTCCCCCAATTAATTAACGTGGATCAACCCCTCCCTCTGCTAAGGTCTTGTTCCTACCCCTTGCTATAACTTCTCTATCATAAACTCCCTCTGGGAGTTACCACCACCAGCTTCATCCTCCACCTTTCTCTAATGCCTGGTTAGTTCCAGACTGTGCCTCTTGAACCTTATCAACGTGTCTTACAGGGTACTTCTCCTTATAGTGTCCTGTCACTGTTAGCTGGAATTATTTCTCCACAATGGTCTTTTCCACCTCCATTTTCTGGCATCCTCCAAACAATTCCTTCTTCCAATCTAGGGTCTGAATGACTTACGTCCAACCTCCTCTCAATATTCTTTTCTCTAGCTCTTTCACCCTTCTACACCTTCCTCCAATCACCTTATGCCATTCTCCTACTACCCTTTTGTCACACCATCATTCCTCCTCCTTCTGGTATCATTATATCACCTTGCGTAGTTGTTTCACCACGTCCTCCACACAATTTCCTGCTAATAGCTTCTATTTCAGATACTCTCCCATCAACTCCTTCTTACACTCTCCAACCACCGCCATACATAGTTCTCCGACCGCATGCCTCTCACAATCTCCAAACTCTGTAAGTAACTCTGTAAAATGTTCATATGATGTTCATAGAGCGAACCTCCTCTTTAACTTAGCCAACAACATCCTGATATTTGCCTCTTCAGTAACTCCAACCACCTCCACAGTAACCTTAACAACCTCCTTAAGCTCAACAATCCACTCTCTTAGATGCTCACCAACCCCCTTTTCAATCTCAACAAACATCTCCTGAAATATAAAAACTTCCTTCTTAAAATGTTCAATCATCACATTAACTGCCTTCTCCAGATCCGTATCACCCTTCTCCTTATCCTCATCAAACAACTCTCATCTGCCACCTCTGGGATTCCAAACACCATCAAATATTCTCCAACCTTCTCCCTGCCTCCACCGACCACTAATTTAACCCTGCCCTGCAACACTCCCTATAACACCAACCAGCTCGCTAAATTCGCAAGACCTTTTCCGGAAAGTCTTCCACTCCTTGCTCCTGTTCCAAACTCCTTAATTCCTCTTCTTCACTCTGCTGCAAACTCCAGTCACCAGTTGCAGACACCAACCTCATTCTTATGAACTCCCACATGAACTGACCTAGCCCTTGGGTTTTCATAGGGCCTTGGCACCACCTTCCAGCCTCTCTCTAGTGTAATGGAACGTAATGTAGTAGTTGGATTGAAGATTGGCTGTTGGGCTCCACCTCAAGGTTTGGTTTACAGCCCATGTCTCCAACTTTGGGTTGGCTCGTCCCTCCCCGTAGGATGTTTTCTTTCTGCCTACCTCACCATGGCCCTGCCTTCTGGCCTCTCTTTGCACTAAAGCTTTGCAGGTTTGGAATAGGGAACTTGGGATCATATGAGTCTTGGTGGTTCTTTAGGTTATGCTGAAACACAGATACAAGAACCACATCAGCCATCTTGAAGTTCCTAATTCCATTTTCCTCTTCAGGTTGCTGGAATACGGACTGCACCCATGCAAGGAAAGTCAACATGCAGGCACTGCCGGCTCCACAGGAATGCAAATTCTCTGTTTTATTAAAGAGACAGGAGCATCTACGGTGACATGACCACCAGACAAGGCACTATGTCACATTTATTCCCACCTTTTCTTTGGCCCTTGGGAGAAAGGGTACCGTAGGTCCTGACGGGAATGTAGGTAAGTCCTCTCAACCCACCATTTCTGCTTACCCCAGGGGAGAGGTTTTTGGGGTAGGGTCCTTTAAAGGGACAGAAGCATCTACACTGATTATGTTACTAACCTCTTCCTTGACTACCAAGCAAGGGACAATGCCAGCATGACAGCCTACATGCATGCATACACGCATGTTTGTGTGTGTTTTAGTTTGTGGTTTGTGGTTTTTAGAAACCTCCTATGATAGTGAAATGAAGTGTGCTTTGTGCTGCTTTGCCATTTCTATTCAGACTTACATGCGACGTGTTGTCAGACTTTCAAAACCTCTATGCCGTAAGACGCATATTATTTGCTTATTGCTGCCTTTAATCATCCTGGGAATCCCTGGTGTAGTTTCCTCAAGTGTTATTTCAAACTAAAGCTTCTTGAGCTCTTCGTGTGCCTGCGGTGGGGAGTGCACGTTAATGACCCTGGTACCAGGGACTCTAATAAGGTATATTGAATTTTCTCACAAAGCAATAGAATTAATCTTTCCTAAAATATGTTATGAAAGTCATTAATCATTATTATGTTAATGTACATTTATGTTGGTCTTGTGCCGCCTATGAAGCATCACTGGCTTTATCACAGATTCATGCCTCATTAGTGTTTTTATTTGCAAATAGTTCTTTACATTTTATATCATTAAAGTGTATGAAGTGAGTGTGAGTTCATTTCTAAGTATTTATGTCAATGTGTAAAGAAAGGCTGAGTGTGAATGCACATATGAGTGTGAGTTTGTCAGTTGGTATGAATTAATGTGTCAATGGGCCTCATTATAAGTGTGCCGGTCCGGTGACTTTGGTGCCGTTACTTGACCGGCACTACGAGTCTGCGGGCGGGTGCTAGGACTCAAATGGGAATGGGGATTTACATTTTCCGGTGCCTGACTTCACAGACGGCCGGGGCAGTAATGCCCCAGTGTTTCTGGGAAGTGAGGTGGCGGAAAAATTCTGGCACGGTTTCTGCCAGACTTGTAATGAGGCCCAGTGTGTGTAAATGCAATAGCGAATCAGTGTGCTTTTATACGTGTTTGAGTCAGCGTTTCTGTAAATGGCAGGCCAGTTTGTTTCTGTAAATGCATTTGTTAGTGTAGACGAGCAGTCAACTGCCCCTGCAGAATGTGCCCCTCCCACTACCTGTATGCCCGCAGCCTGAAATTGTGCATGTTTGACACCAGCAGATGTGCCTATTCAGCGTCAAGTCTTTGAGAAAAGGTATCCACTAAGAAAACCCTATCAGATGTATTCCCGAAGAGATGACAATCTCTTGGAGGAGATCACTGAAGGAATAGGAAAAAGAGAGAAAGAAAAGCTGGTGACGTCACAAGAAATGAGCGTGACGCACTGAGAAGACTGGCTGGATAATAGAATGTATGGACCTAATAGAAACTGATGACGAAGTAAAGAATCGAGTAAACTTTCATAAGTGAAATGAAGATTGCACGTACAAAGAGCACTGTAGAAAATGCAAATCGCCCAATAACTGTACAGATGCAGCAACACAAGTAGTTCAAGCAATCTTAGAAGCTGGCTATATGTAGGAGACAGACTGCAGGCGGAGCCGCCATTATATGGAAGCTGGACATTGGTATCACAATTTTAGTAAGTTCAAACCATGAAGAAAAGGGCTGAAAGCTGTGTCGCAGCAGAGAATTAGCTGGGAGCGTGGAAGAATCGAGAAGGGCTGTCTGGCCTGGTGTCAAGTCTGAAGGCAGCCAAGACTGCTTATCTGTTTTTGAAAGCAGAGAACGTGAAAAGCTGAATTATCCCTTGTTAAAGTGCAAAAAAAGAACATCATGAGTGCCAATTTTTATTAATTCACGACAATTAAATGCTGTAAAATGGGCCAAATTGCTTTCTCCTCTAACGTGAGACCAAAATGAAAATAGAGTTGGGCACGCAGTTCTAGAACTATGATAAGCGTGTGCTCACACTCCCTTATATTCCCAGAGAAGAGAATATATTGCAAGGCCAAGTTAAAAGACAATCTTCATGGCAGAAGGCAGAAGGCATGGGTGATGAGAAATGTTGGGCTAATTGGGTGGGGAGGTACGGTCCAGTCCACCCCCTGACACCTGGGGTATGAGCTTACGTGCTGCCAGTGAACTGAATGTTCCAGAAGGGCACGAGCGTGCCAACCAATTGTAGAGGGCCATATAAAGAAGGGCCTTATAGTTTGAGAGCCAATGACGTACTGTGTTTCTACTAACTCTTAAAGATGACTTGCACTAGGGGTGGGCATGAGTTGTCCACCTGACTGTAGAGACCCAATCACAACCCAACCCCTTAGAGAAAGTATATTTAGATGTTTCCCTTATTTTACACATAGTATGACATCACGTATGACAAGTTTTTACTATATGAAATGCTTTGAGAGAATGCTGTGCGACATCCGTTGATGTCTGTTGTAACTCCCTGTTTTAGGCAATTGATAATAAAACAGTAAACAAACTGTGCCACCTTCCAAAGTTGGTTTGATTATTTTGTGTACCTAGTTACGCTGCTTCCCATCCACCTGCATGACGCGCTACCTACCAAAGGCCCTACGCTCATTATTGTATTAGTGAGTGTGTGAGTGTGTGTGTGAATCTGTCTATATTTGTATTTTGTATTTGTATTTTATTTATTTATAACGCGCGAACCAACAGGCCCGGAGGCATCAGGGCGCAATTTGTACAAGGTTACAGATATGCAGGTATAACAGGGAATCATTGATCCTTTCAATTTGTGGGTTACTATTCAATGCATAGGTGTCTTAAAAAAGAATGTATGAATGCATTTTTAAGCCATAAAATGTATGTATTTTACTTCACTTGTGGAGCAGTATGCATATTGAAATCACAAAGGGATTAAAAAACTCCTGATTCCAAAGTATAGCTCAAGGGTTTTAATTTACAGTGAACATCTTGTCAGATGACCTTGCCAGGTTGAAAGTTTGCTAAAATAATAGGGATCCCTCGACCTCCTGTGGACTCCCTCCAGCCTTACCTAGTCTTCCCGGACACCCAGTGCGATATCGAATATATAAATCAATAACCCCTACTATCTAATCTGATCTTCAGGTGAGGGCCTGAAGATCAGACTATCTTACTCCCTCCGGAGAGTCCTAAGGGTTCCCCACTCTATCGTTTTCCCAGTATTCTGTCACTAGGCTTCAAGATTGCACCTGTATCGGATGTTCTCTCTCTTTCTCTGTTCCTTTTTCTCTCTTTCCCTCCTCTCCCTGATCCTATGGTTACCTCTTTCTCTCCCCCTACAACAGATATTCCTAGTTCCTCTCTCTCGCCATCTCACTCCCTGCTCCTTGCTCTGACCAGTCTCCTTCCCCTCTTTCTTTCTTTCTTCTGTTGGTCTGGACTTCCCAAATGCTTCCTCTCTTTTTTTCAATATAACTTCTCTCTTCCACCAACTGCTCCCTACTCTCTCCAACATCCGCTGCTCCCCCTAAGTTTTCTCTGTAGGGGTTTAATTTGATTGCCCTGCCTTGGAGATTTTCTGAGAAATCTCTTGCACTCATCTTGGTTTGTTGGGGATAACATCAGGATAGTGCTGGGGTGATGTGTCGGGGTGATTTCCCGGGGGCTGGCAGAGCCGTCCACGGACCTCTGGGACTGTGGAGGCCCCAACTCCTCCCGCATCCCAAAAGGAGTATGAGGCACACACAAGAGCAAAGTAATTACTGCTGTTTATTATAGTAACGGCAGGGATAGTTCTCAGCTCGTATGCATCCGGTGAGACTCTCAGTGTTAGTGGGGCTCGCAGGCCCTTTTTACCGTAGTATGACGCGCTACTTGCGTCACTTGGGAAAATTGTCACAAAACCTAACGCTACTTCGGGTTGGCTCCCCGAGTGGTAGGGTCACTATGGTTACCTATAGGAGAAAGGATTATTGGATAAGGACAGGTCATGTGGTACACTTGGGTTGTCCCTAAAGGTTTCTATACCGAAATTGTTACAAGGGGGCACTTGGTGATTGGCTAACTAAAATGGCATCAGTGGTGAGCCCCTCATATTCTGATTGGTTCCCTCGCGAGCCCCCAAGCCTGGGACCATCTCCGTTCCCAGCTCGCAATGTACCTGGTGCTGGCAACAAGGTGCAACTATGTGTTAGACGTGGACAATGGACAGGTCTGGCTAGTGGTTAATGTGCATGTCTTTCCCATCACTGTAGATGTGCAACTTGTCGCTTCGTTGTTGCAGCCTGTGTCCCAGATGTGGGACTCCAGCGACTTTCTGTCTCGTAAGCTTGGAATCTTGTCAGTTCGGCTTGGTCACATGTGGAGAGACCGTGGCTGGAGCAGAATTATGAGCATTTGATTTGTATTTCGGCTCTGAGGAGCGCTTGGCGGTGGCAGGTGTAAACTTGGCACTGGGAGCGCGGCATGTGGGCTGCAACATCGCAGCCTTGGCTGTGGGCTCTCATTGGGGATCATTCTGCGTGGTCAGTGCTTTGCTTTTTTGTTCTGGGAGGATTTTCGTCTGAGAGGCTCCTGTCTGGGGACTCTTGCATCGCGGCCTACTTTGGGCCCAGCTTCTGGGTGGCGGTACACAATCCATAATATGGGGTCGTGAGGGCGACAGAGTGTCACATGCATCAGTAAATACATAGGGTGGCGTCTTCATAGGGATAGGTAGTGAGAAAGCATCTGAAAGCATGCATACACGAGCTCTTCAGGCGTCTTGCGTTTCTGCGGTGCTTTAGGAGGCCTATGTGAAAAATAACAATGATGCATGTCTGTGGGTGTGTCAGTCCACTGTGTCAGAGCACTGAGTATGTTCTTCGTGTGGGTTGGTGTGTGAGTGACCAGTGTGCATGGTGGCACATGTGTTCTTGTCTGTTGGCTATGTTGTCATGGCATCTCTAACAATGATGGGGTTTTGTGGCCGTTGCCTAATCGAGTTGGTCCATGAGGCTGGCGTCAGCTTGACCAGGACGTGGTAGGGGGAAGGTTCCCCGGGTGTGTGGGCCATGGACGCAGGAAATCTGGGCATCCGGTGAGGAGGTGAATTGGACAAACTCCTCTTGCAGGGGGTGCTTGGGTCTTGATTTCCTGGGACATGGTGTGGATGAGACTAGGAGGAGGGTATTTTCCCATTTTCCCACTTCAGTCCCCCCTCTGGTCGACTTGTCGACCACAAAATTATCTGCTCTCTTGTCTCCTCGCACTCTCCATATTTTCGTTATTCCTGCCAGGTCTCCATACTGGTTCATGTGGTCTTCAAATGACCAGTACATTTATACGCATCCACCGCCAGGCTTGCAATAAACCCATTTTCCAACGTAACTCTTTGGGTTCCTTGGGTTTTCTACCATTACTGATGGTGGATATAAGTCTGCTTCCATTATCTGCTAGCGTAACCTTTCTCGTTCCTTTATGATGATGTCTGTGTGCTTGTCATCTTCAGCTGGCATCAGGGCGTGCATGCCAATCATTTCTATCATTTCATCAGTAGTACGTGCTGTCCTTGCTTTCCACAATCTCATTCCTAACAAGGCGGCCATTCCCAATATTATGCATCCAGCTATGATTTTATGACCATCTGACAGCCATGATGGCATCCATGATCATAAGTAGGAAAACCAGCTACCATCTCTCTTCACTCCTTTTGCCTCTTCTTCCATCTTGGCGTTCATCTTGGCAAGTTGTGTTACTGCCTCAGAAAGCGTGCCATTGGCAGGAATGAATGTGCAACATGAGCTCCCAATTTTTGTACAAACTCCTCCTTCCATTGCCGTTAGGATATCCAACACATATCTGTTCTAGAGTGTCACCATTCGTACTACCCTCAGTTCTTCCTTGATTGCGTTGAATCCATTAACAGTGGAGATAATGTGGAGTTAATTGTTATCATTAGTTCCCATCTGGTGATCTGGAGCTACTTCGCATTTGTGTATGCCTGCATCCCTGGATGTATTACGGAGTAGAAAAACATTGCCGCTCTGCTGAACAGTCTGTGTTCTGGTGGGATGTCACTGAGAGCTGTTTCTGATCTTCCCCACAGGTAGTTCCCGGTCAGTGGTTCTCCTTGTCGTTTTACTCTTGACAATATTGTCGTGCCGTTCTTTTCCCATCCTCCTCCTATCTTCACTGATCTTTTCTTCCTTCTGTTCCCTTCGTTCATCTAGGGGAGGTTCCCCAGGTTGACATGTTTCTGCGGTACTACCAGTGATGGTACGTTGATGTGTACCAAAGTGCATATTCCATTCCATGATGGTGGCAATCAGTGGTATGCTCTTGCTCCGCAGGCCCAATAGTGGCCCATTAGAACTGCTGTACCGGCACCTCCTTCAGCTATTATTACTGTTCTTTTGCAGTTGCTGTTTCTTCCAACATCAACATCCCCTTTGTGTTGATAACATAGTGTAGGTGCAGTTAGTGGAAGTATTGTTATTGGATCCTCGTCCTTCTCTAGCCATGTTACAAGTGCTGCGCTCCTTGTACATCCGTTGTAACATTTATTGTTCTCTTCAGTTACTGTTACTACTGTTGCCGTTGTCAATGTTACCATGTTGCTTCCCACAACCCCATCTACCCATCCTTCTTTCGTGTATACCTTTCCATATAATAATATCAGTGGTCTTTCCCAGCACCCTGGTATCCCAAGAACTTCTCTTGTGCGCCATTCACATGGTAGGTAATTCAATGTTACTTCCTTTGTTTCTCCTTTATCAGGCCCATCCGTCACATATTGGAGCCCTTGTGTATGCTGCCAGTAGTTGTCGTACATGGTTAGTGTTTTGATGAAGTTATTTTCATACAGTTATGTGTCCCTTGTTTTCCATTTCAGCGTTGCTAGATTCCCTTGGAATCGTCCTTTTGTTTGGAACAGGGCCAGGTATAGCAGGCACTCCACTGATGTTGCTGGTACCTCAGTCGCCACAAATGTTCTGGATGCGCTCATGGCGTATGGCATCAATGAGCACACATAGCAGTTGTCCTTATTTGTCCCCTTACCAATTTTGGACATGTGCTGGTACCACATGTTATTTGAGACGTGTGCGGTTTCTGTGAGATATTTGTCTACCCCGTTGTTATCAATAGAGGTACTATGCTTAACCCTCTTCCCATGTTCTCTTTTGTTACTTGTACCACCTGACACTGTACCTGTTGCAGCCGTGGAGGGGGGTTGGCAGCCATGACATAGGAAGCATAGAATAGTGTGCCTGCCAGACAGTGGCAGCAAGTAGACTAGTGATAAACAATAGGCCTATAATCTTTATTACAATTGCTAATATCACTGGCATGGTTCTTCTTACCTGTGCTGCGGTCCTGCAGCTTTTACCTTTACTTTTGGCGATATAGATGCCCGCCTGAACATTTCTAATAATAATCATTCATGTGTTAGGTTCATTCAAGCTCTCCCTATCATATAGTCGTTCAGTGCCCAGGCGAAAAGCTGTTCCCACGCTTTCCTCACTGTCCTATCCCTTAGGACTGGTAAGTGTTCGTGGATATGTGGGAATGATTGCTCTATGATCAAAAGAAAGGTGTTATAATACACAAGTATCCTTCTTTTCTTTAAGTGTTTTGGTCTTTTTGTAACATAAACAGATTGGTGTGACAAGGCTTCTGGGGTCTTGTCATCCGTGGGCAGCATTTACCTCTGGGCAAAGACGTATGCGTTAGTACCTTTATTCAACTCCTTCTATATAAAACAGTACTGCACGGTACCTGCATGTGCGAGACAAAAAGAGAAGAGAACATGCATGTGCCTACACAGTGTGGTGTAAAATTGCAGATCTTTTGGCAAGGTTCTTTTTTTTTAGGTAGTGGCTTGGGCGGGGCTTGTCGGGTCGGGATTGTTGGGGCAGTGTTTGTTTTAATCTGGGATCTCGTGACCATGGGGTCGGCTATGGGCGATTGTTCACTTGTGTCCTTAGGGGGGTTTGGGGTTTGGGCTGTGTTGCCGTTGTCGTTGGTTGCTGTTGCTGCTGCGTTGGCCCTGTCATAAACGCAAGGGCGGGTCTGATCTTTGTAGGGCTTAATGTCATGCAGGTGGGTCCAGATGTTTTTATCTCGGAGCTTCACAGCTCTAGGAGCTGTTTTCGCCACCTGGTGGGGCACAGTAAACCGGGGGCTGTTCCACCGGTGGTTGAAATTGCGCAAGAGGACGTTGTCCCCCTCTTTTACTGTCCACTGGGCTGTTTGTTCCTGTTCTTCCTTTGTTTCTCCTTCTTAGTAGGTGTTCTTCGACCCGACCCACGTCCGTTCGATCTGTTGAGAGATAAAGGTGACACTAGTAACCAAGGAAGAGACATATTCGTACATTTCTTCACCAAAGATATTCTGCGATGCATGACAATCTGTTATAGCTCTTGATGGTGGTGTGAGTGGAAGGTGCATTTGGCGTCCGGTCACCACCTTGTGGGGTGTGAGGTGGTGGTCCGACCCTGGCCTGTTTCTTAACTCGAATAGGGCTAAGGGGAGGCAGTAGAGCCAACTTTTCTTGGTTGTTTGCTGAATTTTTGCTATCTCTTCTTTTAGGAGGCCGTTGAGGCATTCACAGAAGCCATTTGCCTGTGGGTGGTATGCGCTTGCAAACGTGTGCTTTATACCAAGGAGGGCAGTGATGTGCTGGAACATTTCACTGGCAAAGTGTAGGCCATTGTCAGACCGCAACACTTCGCATACCCCCCTCCTTGGGAACACCTCCCTCACCAGGAACTTCGCTGCTCTGAAGGCATCTGTATGGGAGCGTGGACCGGCCTCGATCCACCTTGAGAATGGGCACACTACCACAATCATGTATCTGTATCCTTGACATACATTGATCATGTCAACGTAGTCAATATGTAGGTGCAGGAAGGGTCCTTCCGGCTGGGGTATAATACCTTTGATCACTTGCAGCGTGTGACCAGCCGTAAATTGTTGACAAGTGAGACAATTGCTAAAGAAGTTTGCAACATGTGAATTTAGCTCGGGACAGAACCATGCCTCTTTTATTCATGCTGCAATCACCTCTTTTTCTGTGTGTGTGGGATGATGTAGTTGGGCAAAGGCTGTTTTCAATAGTGCCAGGGGCATCACTATTTTGTCTGTATTGTTCTGTCGCCATAATGCATCTGTGGGGGACATTGTGCATCCTCTTTTGACCCATAGCTCCTTTTCTGCCATGGGTGCTGCAGCCTATAATTCCATTATTTGATTTTCAGGGATGTGTGTGTACCCATCCTTCATCAACATCTGTCTTACCCCCGCTCTCCCCTTATCTTTTTCTTTTTCTGGGGGGGTCCAGATCTCGCCGAAATACGCAGCATGTTTAGCATGTGCATCTGCTGTTTCGTTACCTTTGGAAATGGGATCATCCCCGTTTGTATGGGCCTGACTCTTCACCAAAGCTATTTCTTTGGGGTCTTCAATTACTTCAATTAGTTCAGCGAGTAGTAGAGCATGTTGCACTGGGGTGCCGTCTGCTATTCTGAACCCTCTTCCCTGCCACTTAATTAATCCAGAATGTACAGTTGATGTGATGTATATGCTGTCAGAATATATGGTTACTCTTTTGTCATTGCTTTCCTTCAGTGCTAAAAATAGGGCCACTAATTCTGCTGCTTGGGCTGAGTAGTGTTGTGGTAACTAAACGCATTTCACTGGGACATAGGTCCAATCCTCTCTCAGTCTCACCACTGCTGCTCCTGTTCTGCGTACCCCACCACTCTGGTCAATTGTTGAGGACCCATCAATGTACATTATCTCTCCTCCCTCTAGGGCATTTTCCTCAACTTTTCTCTTGCTGGAGTAAATTTCAATGGCCTGTGTGCAGTCATGAGTGTAGATGCCATCTTCTACTACCTCCACTATAAACCTCGCTGGGTTCACGTTGCTGCACCTCACAATTGTTAACTCTGGTCTAGACAAGATGACTGCGTACCCTGATGCCCTTTGGGTGGTCAAGGTTGATTTTGGTTTGTTCATTATTCCAAATGGGCATGTTCCACATACAGTGTGGTTGGGCAGCCCATTGTTATTGAGGAGGATTTTTCTACCGCAAAAGCTGCGGCAGCCAGACTCTGTTCGCACGAGAAGTAACCTAACATTACAGGGTCCAGGTCTCCACTGTAGAATGCTACTGGTTTATGTCCCATGCTAGTTTTTTTGTGTCAGTAATGCCCTCATTACTGCTGAGCTACAATGTGAAAAGATGAAAAATGTGCTCCTCATAATTTGGGGTGGCCAGTACTGGTGCTGTGGATATGGCATATTTTAGTTCCTCAAATGCCTCTGTCATTTCCCTGGTCCATCCCAACTTCTTCTCCCCCCTCTGTGCTTCTCTGAGGGCCTCAGGCAGTGGCCCTATGTATGAGCTGTAGTCAAAAACCCATGCCCTGCAGTAGTTGCACAGGCCCAAAAACTGCTGCAGTTCTCTCACCGTCTGTGGCTGTAGTGTGTTTGTTATGGCCTGTGCCCTTTGTGGTGCAATGTTCCTTCCATGTTGTAAAATGACCTGGCCTATGTAGAGCACTTGTTCTTGGCAGTACTGCAGCTTTTCCTTGTCTACCTTGTACCCTTTTTCTGCTAACACCATGAGCATTTTGACAGAGTCTTTCCTGCACTTCTCTTCTGTGGTGCTGCAGATGATGATATGATGTCATCTACATTTTGCAGCACTGTACTTTCAATATCAACGTTACCCTAATCCATTTGTATCACCCTGTTAAGGATGGATGGTGACTCGCAGTACCCTTGGAGCAGCGTGGTGTGTTTCCATTTTGTGTTGCGGTATGTGAACCTTGTCAAGTCTTGTGAGTCAGGGTGCAGAGGTATTGAGTACAATGTGTTTTTGAGGTCAATCACAGTAAATTGTGACACCTCCACTGGTATTCCACATAGTATAGTGGTTGGGTTAGCTGCTATAGGGTATTCTGCTTCTACAATGTGGTTGAGGGGTCTTAAATCCTGGATGAAATGCCAAGACCCTCTCTTAGCCTTGCACATTGGGTACACAGCAGTGTTGCATGGAGACTCTGATGTTACTAGTATACCTCTGTTTATCAGTTCTGTTATTGTTTCATATATCCCCTCATCTGCCTCTTTTGATAGTGGTTCTTGCTTTACTCTTGGCAGCATTGCTCCATTTTTCAATTTTATTTTCACCCCTCCAATGCTTTTGATGCAGCCCACGTCATATGAACTAGTGGTCCATAGAGAAGCTGGTACTGCTGCCAGATCCTCCTCGTAAAATGTCACAGCTGTAGTGGCTGGTACCTCTAGCACCAGTGCCATCTTTTTGCGCTAATTCTTTGTATGTCACTGTCACCCAGATGTGAACGCTCATTTCAAACACCATCTCCCCCTCACCATTATCGTCCGAGAAGAGCTCCTCATCAGATACCTGGGTTAGTCGGCACCCCTATGTTAGTGCTATTACTGCTCTCCATGCTCTCCCTTCCCTGTCCTGGGCATGTACTGCAATGTAGTCTGGTGTTGCTACAATGCTCTCAATGCTCAGTGATATCGTTGCCCCAGCCTTCTCATTGGCTGGTGTTTCAGATCTTAAAAGGTAAGCTGCTAGTCTCGTCGAAATCTTTCCTTCAATTCCTGGTAGCCATGCTATTGCCATGTCTGTCCCATATTGGAAGATGTCTCCATCTACTGGTTCTGCCTTGGCTACTGTTTTGCCACAATAGGCCTGTAGTATTTGTCGTGCTGTGAGCATGTTGATGCCTGGTGTGGAGCATATTATTCATTTTTCAGTAAAGGAGATGGTGTTGTTCAATCTGCTTGTGATGTCCCTACCTAGTATGTTTACTGGTGATTGGTTTGAGTACAGCAGTGGGAGAGACATATCGTGATCTCCTACAGATAAGGAGATGTTAGCAGTGAAGGGAACCAACCCTCGAGCCCCAGAGAATCCTTGTGTGTTCATAGCTTCGCCTGACAGTTTAAACTTTCCCTCCCTTATGCATGACCTAGTGGCCCCTGTGTCAACTAGGAAGGAAACATTTTTGTCACCTATCGACACCTGTATGCGTGGTTCCTCTGCAGGGTTAGGTGTTACTGATAGGAAGGGACACATCAAAGACATCTGTGGGCTGTCCTATTGTGGGTATAGTGACTGTCCATTCCCCGTGTAAGGGTTGTGACCCAATATTGTCACCTTCCCCAGCTGGGTCTGTGTTACAGGTGTTTCAGTCAGCGTTATTGCGTTATTCTGTATTTGTGTGAGCTGCTGTGCTGTTTGGACCTGTTGTTGTTTTGTAATGGTCTGCTGCTGTGGTTGCATGTATGTTTGTATGTGTAGTTGTGGTTGCTGTTGTGTTTGCAGTGCCTGTTGTTGTGGTTGTTGTGGCATTTTTGGTTGTTGGGTGTACGCTTGTAATTGTAGCTGGGGATGTGGCATTTGCACATGTTGTAGTGGTAGTGGTTGCTCTGTCTCTTGCTGTTGTTGGTAAACTTGTTGTTCCCCCATATGCCCCTGCAGCCCTTGCTCTTCCCAAGCTGCCTGTGCTGGTCTTCTCATTCTGCATGTGCGTGACATGGGTCCCACCATCCCACATATCCAGCATGTCCGTGGTTCCCGTGCTTGCCATGGAAGTCCCCCCCCATGTTGTCTTGGTACCCCTGCTGTCCTTATTGATTGTAACCCTGGAACCCTCCCCCTTGTTGTTGTGTGGGTGGGCCATAGCCCCTCCCTCTCATTTGTCCGCCCCTCCCTCTGTAGTTATTTGAGTACCCGTTTATCATTTGCATATAACTTCCTTCTGCATGCGCTGTATATGGTGGGAGTGGAGGCATCTGTTGTGTCATTATCTGTGCTGTCTGCATTGGTAATACCTGTTGTTATGTTGTGTCTTGTGCCACTGTGGCCTGCCTGGGTGTGGGCGCTGTTATCAGTGCTCTTTCCATGGCATATTTAGATAATTTCTTTTGGACAAATTTCGCTTCCTCTGTCTTTCTATCTTCCTCTTTTTGTTTCATCTTTTCCTGCCACATCCTGCAGTGGTGCACTATTGTTAGTTGTATTTCTGGCCATGCTTTTGCTTCCATCCCCACTAGCTTCTTCAACTGCCTTTGTACTTGCTCCGGGAGCCCTTGGATTAGTATGTGGTAGAAAATTGCTAGTGTTTTGTCCCACGGTTCCCACGTTTCCAAGCGCCACTTCTCCTTGCGTGAGGTTATAGCTCCTATGTCTGATGTGTCTGGGTATTGGACCCTCAATGCCTGCCAGAGCGCATGCCTGCAGTTGGCGAATGGTGCTCCATCATGTGACGTGCCGCTTATTGATACCCCTGGGAATCCCGCCCTTTTCCAGATGTCATCAGCAGCATCCCCCAGTATGGAAATTAGCAGCCCCTTCACGTCTCCCACCGCTAATTTTTGCCCCGCAGTTTGTTTTTCCATCTCATATATCCACTTCCCAGCTCCTCCTCTTAGGGATGGAAGTCTGCATTTTATATTTTACTTATCAGCATGTTTCCAGGGGACATATTGTGGTCTGGCTCCTCCCCTCTCTAGTAGTGGAATTAAATTGCCTCACCTCCCCTGGTGTCTGCCTGTGTGTGGTTTTGTCAGTATATTCATCATCTTTCTCCATATCTGGTAACTCTTCAATACTATCAATGTTACTGTAGTTTATTCTATCACCTCCTACGTTCTTCCTTCCCCTCCTGTTACCCTCTTGCCCCAGCATGGGCGTGTAACTCGCTCTTCCTGCCTGCGTCCTGCGAGGTCTCTAAGTCTGCCGACATATGGGGTGTGTACAGGGGTTGGTGTTAGTGGGCGTGGTGTTTGTACAGGTGTTGGTGTTAGTGGGCGTGGTGTTTTCTTGTTTGCTTCTCTTATCTTTGTTTCTCCTGTGTTTGGTTCACCCCGTGTCTTGCATGCCCCTGGTGACTCGCAGTTAGTGCACATATGTATAATTTGTATAAACTTCCCCTATTGCCATCTCTTCCACTGTCACATAAACCTTCCTCTTCCTCGCTGCAAAATCCATCAGGAAATGTCAGTCCCCACTCTGTGCGTTTCCCCCCCACTGTCACTGTCCTTAAATCTATTAAGTCCACATCTGTGTACTCACCTCCTGTAACCGCAGCCCCCTGTGTTGATGTTGTTGCCACCTCCTTGTCCTGCCGTGTGTACTTTGTTTTTGCTCCATGTTCCAATTTCATCTTTCTTCTTTTCCACTACTTCACCACCTATTTCCGCTCTTTTCCTGTGGAGTTTTTCCAATACTTCTGCACTCACCTTTGCTAATATCCTTTCCTCATCTTCTTTTCTCCCCCATTGTCCCCCTTCCCTCTTTAGTATGCTTTCTATAACCTTCCCTTCTTCATATTTCCGGGCGCTCTGATATAATCTTCTTTTTCCACAGTCTCATTTCCCTATCATGTTCTTCCCTCTCCTCCTCCTTCCTTCTCATCTCCCTGTGTTCTGCGCGTGCCACTCTTTCTGCTATTGCCCTTATGAGCTCTTCTTCCTTCTTCCTTTCTTCTGCCTGTTCCTTCATTCTCGCCATCTCTTCCTTATGTGCCTTCTTTTACTCCTGTCTTGCCCGTGTTTCCTTCTCTAACTACCTAATCAGTGCACTTCATACGTTCCTCAATTCTGCCAACCTTTCCTCCAACATCTCTTCCTCTTCTTGTGAAAGTCGCAGTTCTTTCCCTTTACTTACCTCATGCCCTGTTTTGTGTTTTCCATCTCTTCCTTGTTTACCTTTCTCACTGTGTCCTCCTCTTCCTCTGTTAGCATCCCCGGAGCTTCAGAAGCACCCGTGCTGCTATCCACTCATCTGGCCCTGTGTTTGCAAAATTCCCCAGGGCCCTCCTTTCACCTCCCATTCCTGCCGGCGTTGTGGTTGAATCTACCGTGCCCCTCACCCCCATCCTCTTTTGAGAATCATCTGTGGGTGCGTATGGCAGAGGGCTGTATGCAGGGTTGGATTATCCCTCAGCAGCCGTTAGTTGCTGTCGGGCGGCTTCTCTAAGTTCTGTTATTGGATACAACTCCCCTTCCTCCATCTTCACTACCATAGCCATCGGCATGTCCTCGGCCCCTTCTTTTTTAACCTTTGCCTCTGCTACTGCAAATTATCCTTCTGCCTCCTCCTCACTTTCTTCAGTGCTTGGTGGGTTCTTGGTTGCCGTACCCCCACCCCCACTTTTCACCTTCTCTTCTTTTACCTCTTTTTCCTCCCTTATCCCCTTCTCCTCCTTTATCCCCTGTACCGCGAACATTCCCAGGGCTCCTGGTGTACCTCCCTGGAACATCTTCCAGAGATCAAAAACCTCTAAATGGTTTGCTAACTTTTTCCTTTTGTATGTGTTGTGTAGGTATGTCAGCAAGTAGTGTTGGGTAAACGTGTCGAAGCTGCCGTTGGGCGGCCACGGTACCCTTATTTTGTTGTCTGTTCCTTGTGTCCACTCAATACTGTATTTTATAATTTTCTCCTTGTGCGGTGAAAGTGTCGTGCATATGTGCTGGAGTGGTGTAGTGAAAGCGCTTGCTCTGAATCCCAACCCTGCTCCTGCCTCCAACCCATAGAAAGTGGCCATGTTACAATGTTACTTTTCTCAACGTCAAACTTTTGCCTGGCCCCGTAAACTGGGGACTTTCGACTGTCCGCTGAAAGGAAAAGCAATTTTAATTTTTCAATACTTTGCTTTTGTTGTTCTTTCTTCCCGATGCTACAACTATGGCCCCCTTTGGCCATGGCGCACAAAGCCCCCTACGGCTATGTGCCCTGTGCAGTGTGCCTTTGGGTTGCCCCACCTTCCTGTGCCGTCTGTACTTGGCACACTTTCAACTTAGTTCCTCCTACTTCCCGTCTCCACTGTCTGCTCAGCCCCCTTCTTTTTCTGGTGCAACCCCTTTGTCGAGCACAGCCAGCGTTCTCTGTGCGCGGCCACCTCTCCCCCTTCGCCCTTACCCTTTCATACCTCCTGCCCCCGACCACCCCTGGATGAACGCGAGATGGTCCTTGGGTCCTATACAAGCCCTATGGGTGATGTCACCAACCTCTACAAGATATTACAAGTACGTGCAATTTTAGAACCTTATAAACGTGCGCTATCCTTCTACACTTTTATTCCCCCTTAACCCCACAGCTGTCTTCCCACTACGTCTGGAGTGGAGTAATCAACAATCAATTTACTTAGTATAATCGAACTGCGCCCGCTGTGTCGCCTCGCGTGTGACACGCCCCCTCCCTAGGGGAGCTTAACCAGCCAATTATCTTCTGCACTCGGGAAACAATCTAGCTGCCTCCTGCGTAAAAACATCATCTACCTAACGAGCTTCAACACTCAAATTAGTAGGGATCCTCATCTACTCATTGATCTACAACGTCAATTCATAGGAAAGTCACACCTCCCTTATGCAGTTGTCCGCGATCTAGACCAATCCGTGCCCTCTAACAGTCACACGTGGGGGCTCGAAGCCCCACCCAATCCACTTCTTGATGATGTAGCGTACGGCCCTCGTGTCTGTCCCGCTACACCTCTCACCTCTATCGTCGCTTATCAGTCGAAATCAATTTCCACACACTGTTACAACCACCCGCCACCCTCTTACAATTCCTCACCCCTCCCCCACAACATTACATTGCTGGTTGGGTGTGCCATACTCACCAAGTCCTCGTGAGCCGGGGCTGCTCGACCGCGGTCACCCCTCCAAAGCGGCTCGCCACCTCCCCTCGTCTGGGCCACGTCTGGACACTCGCCAACCACGGGCGGGATACTTCTCAAGTCGGCTCCCGACGGCCAATGTCCGGATTGCGCTGTCCGGTTTTCTTGCAGTTCCGCGATGGTCCTGTAGTCCTCAAAAGGTGGCAATGGCAGAGGGGGCCGTGCTGCCGGGTTGCCTTGTTGCAAGAGGCCTGGTAGTTGCCCTTAGGTTAGGTAGATCTCAAACAGATCTCAGCAGGGCCTCCAACTTGTCGGGGTGATTTCCCGGGGGCCGGCAGTTCCGTCCACGAACCTCCAGGGCTGGGGAGGGCCCAACTCCTCCCGCATCCCAAAAGGAGTATGAGGCACACACGAGAGCAAAGTAATTACTGCTATTTATTATAGTAACGGCAGGGATAGTTCTCAGCTCGTATGCATCCGGTGAGACTCTCAGTGTTAGTGGGGTCGCAGGCCCTTTTTACCGTAGTATGACGCGCTACTTGCGTCACCTTGGAAAATTGTCACAAAACCTAACGCCACTTCGGGTTGGCTCCCCGAGTGGTAGGGTTAGTATGGTTACCTATAGAAGAAAGGATTATTGGGTAAGGACAGGTCAGGTCAGGTGGTACACTTGGGTTGTCCCTAAAGGTTGCTACACCGAAATCGTTACACGGCGGCACTTGGTGATTGGCTAACTAAAATGGTGTGATCAGCCCCTCATATTCTGATTGGTTCCCTCGCGAGCCCCCAAGCCTGGGACCATCGCCGTTCCCAGCTTGCGATGTACCTGGTGCTGGCAACAATGTGAAACTATGTGTTAGAGGTGGATAATGGACAGGTCTAGCTAGTGGCTAATGTGCATATCTTTCCCATCGCTCTAGATGTCCAACTTGTCGCTTCATTGTTGCAGCCTGTGTCCCAGACGTTGGACTCCGACGAATTTCTGTCTCGTAAGCTTGGCATCTTGTCAGTTCAGCTTGCTGACGTGTGGAGAGACTGTGGCTGGAGCAGAATTATGAGCATTTGATTTGTATTTCGGCTCTGAGGAGCGCTTGGCAGTGGCAGGTGTAACCTTGGCGGTGGGAGCGCGGCATGTGGGTTGCAACATCGCGGCCTTAGCTGTGGGCTCTCATTGGGGTTCGTCTGCATGGTCAGCGCTTTGCTTTTTCGTTCTGGGAGGATTTTCGTCTGAGAGGCTGTCTGGGGACTCTTGCATCGCGATCTACTTTGGGCCTAGCTTCTGGGTGGCGGTACACAATCCATAATATGGGGTCGTGAGGGCGACAGAGTGTCACAAGCATCAGTAAATACATAGGGTGGCGTCTTCATAGGGATAGGTAGCGAGAAAGCATCTGCAAGCATGTATACACAAGCTCTACAGGCGTCTTGCGTTTCTGCGGTGCTGTAAGAGGCCTATGTGGAAAATAACAACGATGCGTGTCTGTGGGTGTGTCAGTCCGCTGTGTCAGAGCACTGAGTATGTTCTTCGTGTGGGTTGGTGTGTGAGTGACCAGTGTGCATGGTGGCACATGTGTTCTTGTCTGTTGGCTATGTCGTCATGGCATCTCTAATGATGATGGGGTTTCGTGGCTGTTGTCTAATCGAGTTGGTACATGAGGCTGACCTCGGCTTGACCAGGACGTGGTATGGGGCAGGCGCCCCGGGTGTGTGGGCAATGGACGCAGGGAATCTGGGCATCTGGTGAGGAGGTGAATTGGATGAACTCCTCTTGCGGGGGGTGCTTGGGTCTTGATGTCCTGGGCCATGGTCTGGATGAGACTTGGGGGGGGTATTTTCCCATTTTCCCACTTCAATAGTCTTATAGGAAATCCACTATGGCCCTCATTACGTCCCTGGCGGAAATCGAAAAACGATGGCGGAAATGTAATACCGCCATAGAATACCGCTCGGTGCGATTATGACCCGTCACCGTAAAGTACGATGCCATTAGCGACACCGTAGTGAACGCCAACGCTAACTGCACCAAGTACGCGCACGCGCGCCATGCAAAACCGTAATTACCACCATGGCGCAACGGTACGCGAATTCTGACCCTAGCGGACATTTACAGAACGCCATCAACCATGGCGGAAAGTACCATTCCGCCATGGTGAGAATTACGGCATCGTGAACCAACCGTAAATGGCCCTACTGAGTGCCTGTACACCACTCCCTGCCCACATTGCACAACTCCTCGTAGGTGCAATGAAGTTACACAATGCAACCAGTGAAATGTACAAGTCACCCATGCATGGCAACGAACAAATGAATGTAGGGGCTCCAAGTGCCTTGTGAGTGGCCATCCATATTTGGCATGTCACCATTGCCTCACTGATGCAGCACAGGGATGTGAAGGTTCAAGTACAGCAACATGAACTGAAATATGAGACAAAACAACAACAGGCCCCCATCGCTTGACACCAGTGTAAGGCAACATTCAAAGCAGTATCCTGAGGGAGACTGCACCAGCCCTGTACTCTTGCCAGTAAACAAACCAACCATCAGCATAAGCATGTACCACACAAGTTGGCAGAGTGACTGAGCAGCCAGGCTCATCTCAAGAGGGGCCAATGGGAGCTGCAGGGCACAGATGGCACGAATACAGAAGCTATTCCAATGGACATGACCTCAGTCTCCCTCCAAGAAACGCATGCAAACACAGGCACCTGTGACCAGCCATTTTCTGATAATCACATCATTCCACCAATCCACCTGGCTGACCGGCATCTGTTACACAAAAGCTAATCCCCCGCCCCTGAGCATGACATCATTAAAACAGTCATAATGGCAGCCCCTATCCCTGACCTTACTGTGCTTCGTAGGCAAACGCGGCCAGTACAGTACCACGCAACTATACTCAGAAGCCGGAACCCAATGCAGATCTTCTCACAATACATCGCTCCACAAATAGGAATATGCTACATTACTTGCAAAGAATAACGCTACACGGTAAATATCAGAATAAAAATTTAATGCACATCAAATTCACCAAGCCCATACAGCTATTAGGTCATAAACTCCAAAATATTTTTCATTACTGTGGGCTGCATCCGCAATAAATGACCAGCTTCTTCTTGTGTGACGCCCTGTTCCTTCATGGTACACAGGGGCTACATTCACGTTCAAAAAACAAACATGGAAGCGCCTAGAACCGCAGGACCGTCCCATTAGGTAGGCACTAGTCCAGCTGAAAGGTTGATATGTTACTCCTAGCCACTAGTACTGCGTAAGGGCATGTGGCCCATTGGCGATCGTCCCATAAGATCGTAATGGTGCTCCACTGATTAACTCGAAGCAGCAGGTGTCGGGAGTAAAAGCCATCTGCAGGAGTGGCATACAGATGGCAGCGGCAAAAGGGGACGAGATACCTGTCACCCAAATGAAATGAAAAAGAATAGTATGGGCATCAGAACTTCATTTGTATTACTCACTTCAATGATCACACTAAATCTACAGCCATATGCATGCTAGCCCACTCAAAAGGATTATTTCCACCGAAAAATCACTTGCGAATCATAACTATATAAATCGAGGTGAAAACAATATTACAAACGAGTGTTTGTGTGCATGCGTCTGTTAAAACAGAATCCATTAGATGGGATTAGTAACATGCATAGACACAAGTGTTTGAAGGCGTGTCGAGACAGGGAGGGTTCAATAAGGGCAGATAGACGATGGTCCCACTATGGCAGCTCTGCATCACATAGCGCAGGGGAAGGGGATAGATTCCAAAAAGCCATGTACATGGCAAACTCTCAATTAAATCATCTGTCCATGCATCCATACATCATTCCCTCATCCCGGTATAAAAACGCCTGATTATTTACTCACATAACATTTGAAATTTCCATTGAGTCTGTGCGTAATGCAGTCTGTGCTCCAGGCCGGAATTCTAGTGTTGTGAAGTAACATGTATTCGGGAACGTCCTGCCTTATCGTCCACTACGCTATTGCGCATCCCATACTATTCATATCAATCATTGCATTCTCGCCATGGCCCCTGTCCCAAGGACATTAAACAATAGAACGTTATATTTGCAGTCAAACCTGTGGGCGTCTCCTCGCCACTAGCTGAAAACCGAAAGCGCTGTCCTTTGAATTCCTCATTTGCAACATCACGTCGAAAAGGCATCTGTGACCGCTAGAAATCACAAATTCATCCATGTAGTGCGGCAGTGTGTGAAAATGGCAACTGGCTTCACTCACAAATGGGACGCCCCGCCCGTCGGTGAACCTCGGTACAGTGCTGCATGAGGGTCCACCGTTAATCGAGTACTACATTCCACTGACCCTTCACAAGTTTGTTCGCGACTGCAAAGATAGTATGTGAAACAATGGGACCATAGCAGAATGAACATATAAACCAATATTTCACTGCCATCGGGATTAAATACATGATTGTAATAGCAAGATGCCATGCGTCAAATTGAAGCGTTGCGTGCGGGACGTGCTCGCCCAAAGGGGATTGCAGCTGGCACAGGTGGAATGAATCACCACAGGTGGAGGCTATACAGCCTGAAAACACATAAATTGCACACCCAACCCCCTCCCACAACCACACCCACTCCAAAATGCTACCGGCAGGACTAGCGATGTTGGCCCTGGGGGACCTGATAGCACTGCAAGTACTCCAACTTCAAGAAGAAGACGAACACCAACAACTACAACAACCGGCCGCACAGAGGAGACGCAGGAGGAGGGCAAGGCAGGGCCAGCAAGGCCCACCAGCACAGCCACTACCACCACGCAGGCAGCCCGTAATCCCACGCCTCCGAGCTCATCCGTTCAACCTCACTGCTGAGCAGATCCACACCCTCTACCGTTTGGACCGGGACACCATAACCGCCATTGTGAACATGACACACGCTGACCTTGTCAGCTTGATAGATAGCCCAACCGCCATCCCACCCCTACTGAAGGTGGTGTCTGGACTCCACTTCCTGGCCACAGGCACATACCAGCACACAGTCGGACAGGTGCATGGCATTTCACAGCCACTGTTGTCACGGACACTATTGCAAGTGCTCGATGCCCTCCTGAAGCACGCAGACGACTACATCTCTTTACCACGCTCGGAGCAGGAGATTACAAACACAAAAGTGGGATTCCATGCACTTGCCGGCATACCGGGTTGCATTGGTGCCATCGACTGCACCCATGTGGAATTGGTTGTCCCACATGCCATGGAGGTCCAGTACCGCAACCGGAAACAATATCATTCTCTTAATGTACAAATGGTGTGTGACTCCAACAGGATCTTTACACATTGTTGTGCCCGATTTCCTGGATCAACCCATGATTCTATGGTCTTGAGGAACTCTACAATACCACGCTACATGGAGCGACACGCAGGGAACAGATCCTGGCTACTCGGTGAGTCTCATTTCATGCATGATAATGTGGGGTATGTGATGCGGCAATGACATGGCAGGAAGGGGGGGGGTGCGTACGTAGCAATGTCATTCCACAAACATCCTTTATTGTCCACATACAGGTGATGCCGGGTATCCACTGAAGAGATGGCTCCTTACACCACTCCGGAACCCACAGAACCAGCATGAGGAGGACTACAACCATGCCCACTCACATACCCGTGTAGTCATAGAACAGGCATTCGGCCTACTGAAGGCTCGTTTCCGCTGCCTCAGCAGGTCTGGCGGGGCACTCCTGTACCGCCATGAGAAGGTTGCAAAGATGGTCATGGCATGTGTCATGCTACACAACATGTGCGTACGTAGAAATGTGCCCATGCCCCCTGACGCAGAATGGCAAGCACCTGAAGATGGTCATGATGAGGGTGGGGATGTGGCAGCACCTCAAGGAGTCCGCGAGGCACAGGAGGCCCGTGAAATTCGTCAGAATATCATAGATTCATGCTTCTAGCACTCACGCCTGGTGGCTGATACATGGACACGGGACTTGTGGCACTGTGTGTGTCTGGAACATGCACAATGTGGACTGTACGCCTATAAAGGACTTGTACACAAAGATCAATGTCCACACATCTCATTGGATGATTATGATATGTTTATAGCATATGTGAAATTATATTACACACCCCATCGACCCGCCACCCAAGAAAGCCCAACACCCCCTCTCCACCCTCCTACCCCCCCCCCGAACACCAGTGTCCAAAGATGCTCATTGTCAGTGGGCAGACGCTATTGCAAGCCCCCTCTCCGGGTATCAGGGGCACCCCTGCCTGTGGAGCGCAGGTTCCTCCCAGATCTACGTTGGGGGCTGCCCTGGACGGAACTTGCAACGGATGATGTCTCTGCCTGCTCACGTCCATGCATGTCCCTAAGGGTTTGTGAGAGCTCAGTGAGCACACGGCGCGCAGCGGCAAGTTCACCACATACGTCTTTGGACGTCGCATGCAGTTCCCCCCTAAGGCTCTCGGTACTTCTCTCCATTTCTGCCCTAAGTGTCTCAGTAGATGTTTCTATGGCTGCCTTAGAAGCCCCACATTCATCAGCATGCTCCTTGAGGAGCGTGGCCAGTTGCTGCTGTTGCACGATCACCTGGTCGAGGGACTGTTGCCTCTGCTGGGCCATGCCCATTTGCGGTGGTGTCACAGAGGGGCTGATCACCTCATGTTGCCTTGACACAGGGCTTGTGGGGGATGGCCAGTCGTCGTCTTGTGGGTGCCCCTGCGTGGTATCCTCATGGTGTACGGAATGAAACAAACAGGGGGATTGAGACAGGTCATGGATGGGTCCTACATCGACATCACCGTTTTCTGTGTCGGAGCATGCTGCCATTAATGCAGTGTCACCTATGGTGCTGCTGCCACCAGAAGCAGTGCCTTCTGTGGCATCCATTGGGGGGACCTGTGGTGCTGCTGTTGTGGGCATGCTGGCTGCTGGGGTGCCTGTTGAAGTCCCCTCCTGTGTGCTGCCACTTGATTTGTGCTGCTGCCGTGTCTTGATCCGTGCAGCTGAGGTGGAGGGTCTTTGGCCATTGGTCTTGGCCCTCTTTGCAGGTGTGCTGGTAGGGGTGTCCTGAAGCTCGTCGTTTGAATCGGACCCTGTGGTGGAGTAAAGGAGGGCGAGCGTTATTTATGGGTCTCTGGAATTTGGAATCGCAATGTATCACATGCATTGGGGTGGTACCTGAGGGTGATTTGGGTCAGGGCCTTGGAGGTGGTTTCATTTTTGTATGGAATGAGGATGCAGTTGTTTTGCAGCCTGCAGTTAGGGTGTGCATGCTGCACGTGTAGAGTGTGTTTTTAGGATTTTAAATTTTTTATTTATTTAATGTGACTTTTCAAGTGCGCTATCAGGCCAATGTATGTGGACGTTCTCCTGGACATGTGTTTCTGTTGCACTATGTGGACACATGGTACTTCACATGATTGGACATTGTGGATTTAGCATTGTTTTATTTGGCCCACCTACCTGATTCTTCGAATGTCTGCACTCCTTTCTCCATCCCTCCGACTCCCTCTATACTGTCCATTCCAATGGTGGAGGCACAGATTTCTTCCCAGGGGGTCAACTTGATGGGTGATTCCGATCCTCCCCCGGTAGCTGTGGCAATGTTACGGTTGGCTGATAGTATGCTCCGTACGCGTATACGCAAGTCGTCCCATCGCTTTCTGCATTGCTGTGGGTTGCGGGGTGCGGTCCCCACCGCACTTACCCGCTGTGCCACCAGGGCCCATATGGCCTTCTTGTTCGCAAGTGCCGTCCTGGTCATTTGCGTCGAGAAGACGATGGCAGCATTCTCCTGGAGGGTCTCTGTGAGCACGGTGAGTTCCTCATGGGAGAAGTGGACCTGCCACTTGCGGTCGCACGCTTTTTTTGCAACTTTTCCCATTTTGATTGTTTTCACTAGGGTGGCTAACGGGTTGGGATGTGTCTCAGGATCGGATTTTTAATGGTTGTGTTGGGATTCTCATTTTATAGGTGTACGGCGTGCTGTTTCCCGTTCCGGCCCCATGTTTTGGCTTCCGTTTCCATATATTTACGGTCACCGTATTTAGCGATTACCGCTCATTACGGTGACCGCTATGATGGGTGGCGGAATTGCACCTAGGGCGCCGTACGACGGCGGTGAGGGGCGTTTTGGGGACATTTCCGCCATCGCGGACTTTGCACTTCCGCCATGGCGTAATGCTCGTGCCCGATGGGTCAGAATTAGCCGCACTTTACTCCATCGTGCAATGGCGGAAACGCTATTTACGCTATGGCGGTCAGGTCAGTTACTTTCCACCAGGGTCGTAATGAGGGCCTGTGTCTTTGTGGCTTGGTACAGGTAAGCCTGGGGGAATCATTACCCCTAGGCAGTGCAGGAGGTTGAGCAGTCACTCAGGTGTTGATTTCACAGAATGCTAATAGGAGGGGGTAACTGTTTTCCCTCCTTGCTTTCAGCTTATTGATATGCTATATTTGAGACGCCATCCTTTAGTTGGTTTGTTGGACTCTATAAGTCAGATCGGACACTACCTCAACAATGACGTAAGGTCCATGCCACCTTGCAAGAAGCTTGTTTTGAGCAGTGGCCAGCAACGTTCTTCTTTGGGATCTCCTTTTCTAAAGGGTGGGTACCTGATTGGTACCTGATTGCACTTCCTGGGACTTTCTGGAGTTAGGTCTGGCCTCAGCTATACGATTGGCTGGTTAGCCATCTACCACTTATTCTTTTGGAGATGCTCAGCAACCTTCCCCGTAGGCTTGTGGCTCTGTGGCTCCCGGAGTTATCAAGCAGCTACACCCTTTTGGAAGGGGGCTGACCACTCTTCACTGCTACTCGATCGATTCAGGTAGCAGGGCTATGCAGCCTCACTTCAGTCTCAGTGCCTCTCATGCCCTGCTCTTGTCGGCTGTGCTCTGGTCACCACTGACAGAGAGGCCTGTGCCACTCTCAGTGGCCACACCCACCAGGCATTATTTCAAACAGAGAGTGATGGACCACCTTCCTCCACTGTCCCCTGGGCCCTCATGGTGCTTACTGCTGTGTCCTCACAAGTAATAGCATCAAACCCACAGGCCCTGCAGCAACACCACCTCTGGTTAGGACCTTATAAACAGGCATCAAGCCAACAGTCTTAAGCCGCCCCCGCTGGACGTTCCTCCAAAGGCTCTTTCTCCATACTTGCCCCTCCATACTGTGGAAGCATGTGACATAGTGACATACTTCTCCCCATTCCCACTGGCTCCCTCTTCTGGTTGTCATTTAGACAGTATTATCAGATTACTTTGACTTTCTTTGAATTGGTTTCTTTCTGGCGCTGATTTTGGCAAAATCGAGCAACATTATTTGGGGTCCTAAGGGAATAACTTTGCTTTTTGGCAATAGTTGTCCGCTAAATTCTTCAGGATTTATCGAACCAGTGGACAAACTGTGTAGAGTCTTAGCCATCAATCTTCTTTCGTGGCAGTGTTGGTGTGAGGGCAACATAAAGAGGATATCATTTTTGATGATGTTAGATCCAAATTTGAATTTTTGAATAAACTTGAGTCGTCCTATGTGGACAGCGAAAGGTCATCGCAGCCCTAGGTTTTCTTACATGAAGTTCAATACCTCAATGTGGAAGTCTTGAATGGATAGTTGGTACCTGTCCGAGTAGTGTGCTTGTTCACATGTAGGGATGTCAATTACTAATTATGCTTCCAGAAGAGAGAGATGCTATTACCTCCTTCTCAATCAGGATCCCTCCAAGGAAAATGTCCTGGGTATAACTGCATAGTTCTACTAGTGTGAGGCTACTGCTCTTTCCCAAGTTTCATCTTCCACCCCAAAATTGGATAAGTTCACACCTCAACCCTCACTCCCAGCCCCCACACATAATTGAACATGTTTCTCAGGCAACTAAATGGCCTTCATCTATATTAGAACATACATTTACAAGGGTTACATGTCGTTATAATGACACAGTTTATGTTGAATGCACTTATACTGAAACTTTTACAATGAAAAACATAACAAATTCTTGTTTTCTTTTGGTAGGGGGTTCACCCACCCCCTGTTTCTCACCCCTAAAAACCCACCCCAACCGTTTCCCCACAAGATGTAACCCTTTTCCCCATGTTCGTTATGTTTTGTCATTCTAAAAGGTTTGGTAAATGTGCATGTCTACATACAATTTTCGTTATAAAGACTCTATACCACTTAAAATGTGCATCCTTGTGAATGCCAGCAGTTCATCAGAATCGTGGCCCCCTACCTACACCTCATCAGATCTTCCATTGAAGAGTTGGTCTTGGTAACAACGATAAAACAAATATGTAGGACCAAGAACGCCCTTCTTCCCTCTTTTAACCTGAGATCATAATTGCAGGTCAGAAACAGATATGTGGAAAATGCTTGATTATGCACACAACTCTCAAAGAGAGGCAATAAGAGCAGTCAATCTTTCCATTATGCATATTAGCACGTGGCGATTGCTATTTACCTCTTCTCAGCCAATCAGAATGATAAGAGTGCAGTCAATAACTGCTGGCATTGACTGCATTATAAACATTAAAAGCAGACAGGGAAACAACAATGTTATTTCCAGGCAAGACCTCTTTAGACATGACACTTCTCTCTGGGAGGAGCTTTTCTTTCCTGGAGCATCCCATTTAACAGAGAAAGTAAAAGCATTGGAAAATGCTTTTATTTTCTTATAGAGAAACCGTACACTTTAACATGACACCTAATGCATGGTCATTTTAAACCAACTTTACTTTAATCAAGTTTGTATTTGAGAGCTTAATTTATGAAGACAGCCGTGTTATTTAAATTTAAATATTACAAAATAAAACCTCACTTAATTTGTTAACTCAGTTTATTTTATTTATTTATTACATTTGTTATACGCCCAGACCGTGAGGTATCACGGCGTAGCTACAGACAGTGGGTAAATACAATACAAGCTTACAATAAAACAGACAGGAATACAAGAGCAGAGTTGGTATTCAGCGTATATACTATTGATAATTGGGTTTGCAAAAGATTATGGCCTTAACTACAGTTAGTATTGATTGAATAGCCATGTTTTCAATAACTTTTTCAATTGTAGGTGGGAGGTCTCATTTTTGCTATTGGTAGGTAAGGAATTCCAATGTTTGGGAGCGAGGACTTTGAAGCTACTGCTCCCCGTTTTCTCTCTTTTATAACAGGGTACTTCTAGATTAGAGTTGTTATTGGATCTGAGTGGTCTAGTTTAGGATTTATTCATGACTGTGTTGATGAGGTATTTGGGAGCTTTATTTGCAATGCATTTATGCGTGATACTTAAGGTTTTGAATATTATCCTAGCCTGGATGGGGAGCCAGTTGTTGTCACTCCTAATGTTAGAGATGTGTTCAGATTTTTTTATGCCTAGAGCAGCTCGGAGGGCTTTATTTTGCACAAGTTGAAGTTTAGCTATATTGGTTTTGGAAGTGCCAAGGAGGAGGATGTTGCAATAGTCAATTTTGGAGAGCATGAGTGCTCTTGCTAATGTAACGCAGTTTTTCGGTGAGAGGAATGTGTGACTGAGAGAGATGAGTTTAGATGTATAGGAGGTGGAGGAAGCTAGAGTATTAACCTGTTTTGACATATTTAGAGTGGCGTCTAGGTAGACTCCGAGAGTCTTGACTTGTTTGAGTACTGGGATGGTAGTATCGTCAATGATGAATGATTTGTAGGCTGGCTGAAGAGCATCAATTTTGAAGGGTGAGGCTAGAATGAGTAACTCTGTTTTGTCATCATTGGAACAAAGGCTGTTGTTAGCCATCCAGTTTTGGATGAGTGACTAGATTTGATTGATGAGCAGGGTGTCACGCTCGTAGTTTCCTGTTAATGGAATGAGGATCTGGGTCTCATCTGCAAAGTTTGTGTAGATGACACCCAGAGCATCCAGTGCTACAAAGAGTAGCTTAGTATAAGCATTATAGAGGGTGGGGGATAGGCAGGAGCCTTGTGGGATGCCTAAAGGGACTGGTATGGGGTCAGCTGATTCTTTACCGATGGAGACTCTAGATATCCTGTCCGCTAGAAAGGACTTGATCCAGTCAGTGGCATCCTTTCATAGGTTGAAGCCAAATCGAATGCTGCCGATAGGTCCAATAGCTTTAGTAGGCAAAGTTTGCCTCCTTCTCTGGTGGCATCCATTTGGATTTTTAAAACGAGAAGAGCTGTCTCTGTACTGTGATTCGGGCAGAAGCCTGACTGGCAGTCCCCCAATAGTTGATGCTGTTCTAGGTGATTTTGTATTTGTGAGTAGGCTATTTTGTCTATTATTTTTTAGAAGAAACAGGACTTTTGTGGTTGGTCGGTAATGGGTGGGTATAGATGGGTCTAGGGTCCATTTTTTTAGAAGCGGGGTCACCCATGCTTTTTTGATGCTGGTGGGGACTGTTTTAGTTGAGAACAAGGCATTGATAAATTCAGTGATAATGGGTGTGAGGGTGGGGGCACATAGTTTAACGAGGTGGGAGGGGAATTGATCTTCTTTACAGTTGGAAGCTTTGAGTTTGAGACATCTTTCTGTGAGACCAGTGTGAAGTGAAATAGGTTGCCTGGAATCAAATGGGGTAGGTTGGCTAAGATGGTGGGTGGAGTTTTTTCTGCTAGCTGTGTTTATTTGCTAACAATTTTCTTTTGTAGTAGAATGATTTTAGCTGCTAGTGCATCTTGTATAGTAGTGTACCAGGCTTTACTAGTGTTCGTGGGAGCTATATCTTGGCATGGGTTTCTAGTTCTCTAAGGATAGAGAATAGTTCTTTGCTGTCTGAGGCGGCATTAGTGATTCGAACATTGAAGGCATTTGTTTCATGAATAAGTATAGCTGCTTTGTATTTTTTGTTGGCTTCATCAAAGCATTGTTGGTGCATTGGGCGTGGATATAATCTAGGGGGTCCAGCATGGTCGGCCCCTTTTCGACTGATTGGCATATGTCCTGTCTCTTTGTAATGGCACAGACATGGTAAGAAACAATGGAATGGAAACCTGCCCAGAGGAACCCCAGATGTCCTGATTAACTGAAAACCTTCCATCCCTCGCCAGTTTCTGCTTGTGCTGCTCATATATGGCACGCGTGTTTCTGAATACTATACAGAACGTTGATTGGTGTAACAGATACTGGTGATATGCCAGGGGAAGGTGGGGTGCTGCTCAAAGCGCCAGGAGGGCTGCCTAAGGTGCCAGAGTCCTGCTGCACTGGCCAGTGCTGCTCAAATATGGCAATAATGCTGCTCGAGTGTGTCAGGGGTGCTGCCCAAGTATGCCACTGTGCTGCTCAGATATTCCAGGCTTGCTTTTAAAATAGGATGGTGCTACTGCTCAAGTATGACACATGTGCCAGTGGTGCTGATTGCATTTTCCCATGAGCATGACATACACGTTTCTCATATGTGCCAGGGGTGCTACTGCTCAAGTATGACACATGTGTGGGTGGTGCTGATTGCATTTTCCCATGAGCATGCCATGCCCGTTTCTCATATGTGCCAGGGGTGCTACTGCTCAAGTATGACACATGTGCCAGTGGTGCTGATTGCATTTTCCTATGAGCATGCCATGCACGTTTCTCATATGTGCCAGGGGTGCTACTGCTCAAGTATGACACATGTGCCAGTGGTGCTGATTGCATTTTCCCATGAGCATGCCATACACGTTTCTCATATATGCCAGGGGTGCTGCTCAAATATGCTAACAGTACTGCGTTAAGAAACTAGAATCAGTGCACAACATGCAGGGGTGTTGGTCAAATATGGTGAGCGTGGCAGGTGTGCTGCACCAGGGCTCTAGGGTGCTCCATTAATGTGCACGAGATTCACCTCAAACATGCCCGAAGTTGCGCTTGAGGAAACATACCGTTCTGGCACCGGGACACACAGCAGTCCTGGAGCCCAGGCAGTACCAGGCAAGATCAGCACGGGAAGCAATAGCAGCCATGCATGGCAGCATGCAAGGTGGAATAAGGCGCATGCACAACATTCCAACCCCCATTCTTAGGAGCCTGCACATCAGACATTTAAAAAAAATATGTGTGTGGTATGCTAACATGCTGCGCTCACATAGGCGTAGGCTAGGCGTCTGGAGTATCTGCTATGAAAGGAGCCAGCGTCTCCCTCGCCCCTTTTTGGAACGTGCTTGCACCCAGTTGGCCATGTTTTCCAGTGCATGGTACTATCCACTGCCTTCTACCTTAAGCTTCATTCTTCACTAATCTCTTGTTCAACAGCTTTACTCTCCTCGGGTCTTGGAACCCCTATGGTCTAGGGATTGTTAATGAGCTGCTCGGCAACGTGGCCCTCAGTGAATGTGATATTCGAGGTGCTGTGACTAGTGGGGCACCGGTCACATGATCTACTACTCTGCGACATAAAAATCCTCGGCAATGGAGTTAGCTGTCCTTTCACAACGAAACCTATCACCGGGATGCCTTGGCACCACTGGGGCTTACGATTGCTGTCCTTTCTTTGACCATCCAGTGTGCTGAGGAGCAAGTAATACTAGGTGCGTCACAGACAGGATCCATTGTTGAGAGTGGTGGCGTGCTATCACAACACTCATGCCTGTGGCACCTGCTCTATCTCCTGCATTCCAGCCTCTCCCTTTGCTTGGCCCCCCACAGCTCTGCTGATGCGTCACATATCGGGCTCTGGCAGTCGTACCCGCTGGCCATTGCAGCCTCTTGGAGAAAGCTCAGAACAGGCAATGGCAAAACCGGCATGGTAAAGAGCGGGTAACATTCTTAATGACCATGGGATCTAAAACATCACCCGGCGGGTTGGTAAACTAGGCATGGCAGCTAGGCTGTCTCGGTACGATAATTCAAGGGCAATGCGCTCGCCTTGGAAGCAGGACGGCTTGGAGCAACACAGGTTCGATCCCCGGTTCCACTATTAGAAACCTCTGGGTATTAAGCGCGTTATAAATGACCAATTAGAAACCATTAGGCTGCATTTACGAACGTGTGGGAGCCCCTCTACCGAGCAACGAACATGTCTCAAGCAGCTTGTTCTATGGGATCTATCCCACTCATGTGGCTGCCTGCTTTTATTCTGAAAAAAAAAGCTATTGACTCGCTATTGACGCGCTTAGGGACTCAGTGATGAAACCCACTTTCACATACATTCAGAATATTTAATGGAAAGCCAGTGTGGGTCATTTTGAATGGGCTGGGTTGGTAAACCAAGCTGTAAAAACCAAGGCATACAAAAATGTACTCCTTGGTTCACCCCTCTGAGGGGGTGGGGGAAGTCATGTTCATTCTAAAAGTAAATTGTGTGGCGGGAACCAGCTACGTTTGTACTTCAGTGAAAAAGGTCAGCTCTGTGAAAAAGAGAAGAGTACTATGCCGGTGGAAAAGTGTAAATGCCTCCCTCAATTAACGATTACAGAGAGGAGTTTACAAAGGGTTCCTAAGGAATCCACCTGCTTTACTAAGTGGTAATTTCAGCTGGATTCTCTAGGAATCCATAGTATTCCCAAATGCATGAAAGTCCATGATGGCAGTAAGGCAGCCCCATTTGGCAGAGTGGGAAATGGAGGTGAACATGGTACATGGTACATGGAACATGGTACATCCCGCTCCCCACCTCGGCCAGACAAATGCAGGAACATGAGATGCATCAGAAAAAGTAGCGGTAAAAACGTTTACCACCACCTTTACCATTCTGCTTGTGAACCAAAATGACCCCCAATGTTATGTTGATCCAGTATTATTCCAACACAACCTTACATTGAACCAGCTTTAAGCAGCCTTGGGGTGAACTGTACATATGTTACCTTGAAGCCACCGCGACGTTCTTAGTCATGGGAGGATAGCTCAGTGGCAACATGCTCGCCTTGGAAGCAAGACGACACAGAGCAACACATGTTCGATCACCGGGTCCGCGCTTAGAAACCTCTGGGTATTAAGTGCGTTATAAATGACCTATCATATCATATCCTGCCTTGTGGACAGTGTCATAGTCAAGGTGGACGTTTGGGCCTCATGTTGAGTAGACCGCCTAATTGTCTGAGTCAGCAATGCATTGTATCATCTTGAGCTTGAAGATAGCGTCAAATGGATTACTTTATGATTAGTCAGTCCAGTCAACCGCAGTTCAGCCTGCTACAGGGAAAAAGCTATTTCTCAGTTACCCCTGCCAGCAAAAATAGGGAGCACATGGAGAAAGAACAGTTGCCAGTGTTAAACACTGTCTTAAACCTGTTAATCTATTGACTTCCACCGGCAGAGAGAGACAATATGGCTTCTCTCCAAACTTTGCTCTGCTAGCATGTGCCTCCCGTGAGCTAATTTGGGGTTGAGAATTGTGCTGGGTTTTGGCAATGCCCAGAAGAGAGAAGAGTACACATCTCCAACTCCCTTTCATGGCTGACAGGGGCCAAGTTCTGTAGGCAGCCTTAATTGATGGGACTAAGTGCATTCTACAATAAGGGTTGGATTTGCTCTGTGGCTCATGAAACAGAAAATACTTGCACCTGACTATGAGGTAGTTCCGTAGAGATGTCAAGAGCCTCATGAGGGTGACTATAGAATTAAATTCTGAGTTATGGGTTCTTATTGCAGGATAATGACCGAGCACCAAGTTATTGCCTGAGGTGAACCTGAGGGGCACAGATTGGGGAAGGATCATTATCCCAAGCGATAATGACCGTCCCTGAACTGCATAAGGTTATTAGCAAATGCTGTTAGTAGCAATACATGTGTTGTAGTTTTGGTGGTGAAGTAAAACATTTTAGTTTAATAGTGAGTAAAGTAAACAGACACTGACCCGCCACTGTAGGCGAGAGCCAGTGCACCCCCAAGGGCTGGCTACCATAAGGGCCAACTCCTGTCTGCGCCTGTCCATGCATAGACGCGCGTCCACACTCTTCTGCAAGCCACCCGAACTGTAAGTACACTACCAAAAGCGTATTTATCTGCCATGTATACTGCTACCACCCTCAGTGACTCTTATATACGATGGAACCACCCACTACTCTCGGCACGCAGCATGCCGCCTCCACATAAGTTAAACCCAGTGATCCTGCCACTGAACCCAGTGTACGGCCATTTGAGCAGACTTCAACCGCCTCCCTGCCGCTCTAACGTTCATTGCTAATAGTGTTGTACTTGCTTGTAACAATACCTCAGCTACACTAGCCTAATCGGTTGTTGCAGTACCTCAGCTGCACTAGCCTAATTTGTTGTTGCAGTACCTCAGCTGCATTAGCCTAATTTGTTGTTGCAGTACATCAGCTGCATTAGCCTAATTTGTTGTTGCAGTACCCCAGCCGCATTAGCCTAATTTGTTGTTGCAGCACCTCAGCTGCATTAGCCTAATTTGTTGTTGCAGCACCTCAGCTGTACTAGCCTAACTTATTGTTGAAGTACCTTAGCTCCACCAGTCTACCCTGAAATAGTGACTAAGTTGTTCACAGCTCAACCCACCCACACAATGCTGATCTCCATAATGTCCATCATGTTTCCATTTTGTATAATTCCCCAATCCACCCCATGTACAAGAGGTTCCTTCATCAAGGTCAATGAAGGTCTAGCCAAATTGGGCTGCTAGCGCCACCATCCAATCCCATGGCCCACCCCTGTCCTTCCCTCACTATCACCATTCCCCTTACAAACTGTACATCTAAATAACGCCTCCTCCAATAACACAACCAAAGCACCCCAACCATCTGCAGCCCCAGTTACGACAACACTAAGCCCAGACCCAATGAGACGACTAATAAGACTAAACCCACCTTGGGTATTGACAGGCTAAATAGACTTATGGCCAGAACCAAAACTAATACCACCCAAAGAAATACCTCACTCTCCCCAATCACAAACACACCTACTAGACTAGGTACCTATTCACAAAACTGCCAACATAAAAACCATCACAAGAATCCTAGCAAATCCCATACCAACTCCATAACCAATATTCACCCTATACTGAGCCACCTAACCCAGGTAACATGCTGGGCAATACTTGCACCACTATATCCACCCTCAAAGGTGCACTTATCAATGCACGTTCCCTTGGAGCTCATGCAATAGTAATCCACGACCTAATAGTAGATAAAAAACTGAACTCACAAGTCACCATCGACTCAATCCTCCCCATAGAATGGTCAGATCACTCAGTTATCAATTTCACATTGAATAACAATAGCACAGACCCTACTCCCCCCAAAACCTCTGATACCTTCGATACCAGAAATATCAAGAAACTCACAGCAGACAATCTGTCCCCCACCTTAATTGCGTCACCAGCTAACACCGCCACAGACACTAATCCGAATTACCTAGCAGAACGCTACCAACAAGGCCTTACCCACACCTTTGATTTACTCGCTCCCATAACCACCAAAACTCGCAAACCAAACAAACGATCATGCTTCTGGTTCAACGAGGAACTAGTCTCCCTGAGATGCAAAAAAATCCCTGAGATATTCTTCCGGCTCATTGTCCGTCATCAGTGGGATGCAGCTTGTGACCCCACAATGGAATGGACAGCTGCCCAATGGAATTCCCAGGTGCAATTGGCGATTCAGGCACTTTCATCCTTCATCTGTTTGGTATTTGTATTGATTGGCACTCGGGCATGCTTGAGCCTCATTGTATCCTGTTTAGGTTGCACCATGGCATATCAGAATGGCACTATGGCATATCTGAGCATGCTGCTTTAAAAGGATTTGACATGTGCGTAGAGCGGGTGAGTGAGCAAAACAGATGAATGCATGATGCGTGACTTACATAGTATGGTTTGGAATGCAGGGAACGTTTGAAAGAGCATATAACCCATCATATCTCACCACCATGCTTACTCTCTTCTCTACACCACCACTCAACTAGAACATAGAGATACTATGACACCATTCGGTATAACTGTTCTCATACCAACATCCGCTGCTCACTCCACATCATTCTAAGTAAACACTGCTGGTTTCACCCCCCCCAGCCAGGCGTTCTCCTCAGGCCTGACGCAGCCACATTCGGTCTGGATAAATCCTGCCAGAACGAACACATACTACTGATCTCTCAACCACCACACCTACCGCTAAAAAGCAGCTATTACATGAATACCGCACCAGCTGCACACATACCCGGTGCTCACAAGCACCTTGACTCTCTCTACTCTCTCTACTGACCTGAACTTCGGTTCCCAAGGGCGTTCAACCTACCAGCACCTTCAGACCATACCAATGGTATATAAGGCGCTATATAAATGCAAAATAACATAACATAACATGACAAATGGTTTGAATCCTTAAAATACGGCTTTGTATCGGTTCTAGTCACTCAAACCCCTCAATCATTCCAAACCACTTTAAACCATAACTCCCAATATCAGAATAATATATAATGAGATGAAACCTTTCTGAAGTAAAATCAAAAGAAAGAAAGAAGAACATAAGAATGTTGGAAAGGCTCGAGCCAGGTCGGGCTGAAGAGGACTCCTGATCCGCCCGAATCAGGGTTCGAATATTCACATACTTCCGAGTCGAGTGTCCCTCTCAGGTATTCGAATCATACAAACCGATTTGGGCCCATGTTGTGAGCAGCCGATTAAAGCTGGTTCACTCATCCCTAAAAAAGACCTGCCCTTGGCACAGTTGTGCAGACCCTGCTCATATGTGAGTGGCACATTAGCAATGGGGAGGCCCTTAGATTTGATTGGAAGAATCCTGTAAGCTGTCTTCTGGTATTCCTGGAAAGACCATAGCAGAACCCGAGAAGATTAGTTCAGCAAAATACGAGAATAACAAAGTGTATCCGACATTCAGGAGTTTCATTCAAATTGTGGGCTAATATTTTCTGTCATGTAGCTCAACAAGTGTCGTGCTTTGTACACCTCTTCGAGACTAGAACATTTACGTCAAGCTGTCTCTCAGTGAAGCATTCTCGCCAACATCTCTGTGGCTGAAACACAGGCCAATCCACAGCCTCAGGCAATAACAGACAATCTTTCAATCCACCCACTCGTTATTCTCCTATTTTGGGTCCCTCTTTTGACATGAGCGCGACCGGTTATTAATGAGACGCCGCACCTGCGGATCGTAATTACCAATACCTTACTTGTTATTGCGAGATCATGTTCAGACCCTGCTTTTTCGCCCACTCGAGTGTAGCGGTATATGGGGCAGAGGAGGAGGGATTGCGCAGAATTTTTCCAGGTGCCCTATTTCAAATGTTCTCCTAAAATCAGGGCTTAGTACTTAGAAGCCAGGAGGCAGGAGCAAAGCAGGAGTATTGCGGGCCAATCTTCATTCCCTCCTCCACCAAACTTCCCTAGAAAAGGATTGTCTTTTACCCAGTCACCTCCCTTGCGACATTAGGATGTAAGCACATGTCGTTAATATATACACCGCCAAGTGTACCTGGTCTAGCCCAACCCAGCAAGTCCATTCCTCACATCCACTAAACCCCCCCCATCCTTTGCAATACTGATGTCAACTCAAGAGAACACACTAGTGGGACGGTTCCACTCAACGCTCAAGTACAGTGAACTTCCCTGAGAGTGATCACGAGAGACCCAAAGTGCATCCGAGAAGTGGCATAGACCCCTGGCGCACCTGCTCACACTGCCGGTTGTCCGACTCTCACTGCCGAGACTTGTGTAGGCCCCAACACTTCTACCTGACTTATGTAGGGTGATGCAACCTTCTATCCCAACTGTGGATGCTCCAAATTAATTAGATTACAAACAGGAGTGTAGAAATAACCAATCACGGGCCAGGATTCAGGAGCAAAGGCCGTAGAACTCAAATAAGAGTACATTGGTCAATCAGGATAGTCAGCCACCCAATAAAGGGGCAAGAGACCTTGCAAGGAATGTCACATGACGATGTGAGAGTGGGAGAGAGAGGGAGAGAGAGAGAGAGAGAGGGAGAGAGAGAGAGTGAAAGAGAGACATTAAGAAGGACAGGGCAACCTGACAGACAGAGCGTCAAGCGTGAAGACAGCTGTATCTCGAGACAGCAGAAGGTCTGGTGCTTCCAGAACACTATACCTCAGCCAATGGCAGAATCCCGCGATTCAGAATCAGAAGGCGAGATGGTAAAGAGCACGCTCATAGCTCTATCTCAAAGTTTGAAGAAAAAACAAGCATGACTGAAGACGTACTTGTTGGTAAGAGCGTGTAAAGATCTCATCGTTTTTAGCCTAAGTGAGTAACCTGCAAGTAGAGACCTACTCCAGAGACTGACCCTAAAGCAAGAGGGGGATACTTGTTGGGTGGAGAGTGTAACAAGCATTACTATTGTTTTCTCAGGAGGATAACCCGTATCTTCAATGTGAGAATATGTGTGCCTGAGGTACGCCACAATGCAAAAGACGCAATTGCTGGTAGATGAAGCCAGAAAGTGAACTCGGCCCTTTAAAGCTGAGCTTGAAGTTAAGAAGCCGTCTGGGTGCTATGACTTTGAGATTGTGAGTTGAGCCAAAGAATAAACGAGGCGCTATATTCCTGGCACTGTATACCAGGACAGGGAATCCTGGGGAGGCAGGGTTCTGCTAGCTGGTCTCTTTGCACCACTTTTTTTAAAAAAATGTGGCTGTTTATCAAAACCATTCAAATTTACATCTATACGTTTTATAAAATGTAGAGAATACATATGACATATCATCGAATACATGTGTAAAATTCAATAATACATGTACAAATCATTTGGTATGCATTTTTCTACTAAAACTTGAATTCTAAAACCAGTTATTTTACTGAGATTCTTTAAAAGAGAAACCAAAATATTTACACAATTTATATTAAATAACAGGCAATACATATATAAAATTCATTAATACAAGGATAATTCATCTTTTGTACTTTTCCCTTCCAATACTCTCAATCTAAAAACCATTATTTTCGGCCAATTAACCAATGGTCATGATTTTTTTTGCACGAGGCGAAACTTAACAGTGGCAATAATCAGCGATATAGAATTTGCATTAAAAATCATGTTCCACATTTCATCTTCATCTAGGATCAGGAATTGATTAAAACATTTAAAAAAAGATTATTCCTTAATTCACCCAAACTCCAGCATTCCATCAAGAGATGTTTTAAAGTTTCATGTTGACTTTGGTCGTTACAAAATCTACAACATATGAGAACATCTTTTGTCTTCTTACGCTTCACCATTTGTACTCTTGTTGGCCACAAGTTTACCCTCAATCGCATTAAGATTCTAGCATAGGCTACATCAGGACATTTTTGCAAATAGCCTGGCACTGTGTGTAAAGGTTTTCATATATATTTTCCAGTTTTAAATATTGAAAATGTATTGCATTTATCCCATGTAGCACTCCGATCCCAGCAGCAAAATGTAAGCGTTGCCTTATCTGGGAACTCTAACAAAAAATTGTTGTGATAAGTTTCCATTCTTCAAGATTCTTTTTTACATTTTAAGTCCCAAACATCGATGGGGGTATTATTATTTACAAAGGCGGTATATAATAAAGGAATCAAGGTCTGCGTATGCTCCTGAGGCAATAGGAATTACTGCCATAAAATCAGGATTTGCCAAGCTACTATAGCATCCAAGGATAATAGTTCAAGTTCAAAGCCCAAAATTGCCATAGGTACTGAACTCGTAGGCTCTTTAAGTGAGGTAGCACTATATGGGATGGATGGGGGATGCAGATTTTACTCTTACACCATTAATAAGACTGACTCAGGAATTTGGCAACACATAGCTGTTTTAATTGCAATTGTCTAAAACAGGGAGTACATTGGGCATCAACAGACGTTCGCTCAAGTCTCTCAATGATTTACATGAAAAAACACAGTTATATGGTAAAACTCATCATCATTGACCTCATACTATGTGGCAAAATAAGAAAACCTACTTGAGGTTGTTATAGGCTTAAGGGGAAAATGTAGATTTACTTTATATGGGGGATAGGATTGTGATTGGGTCTCTGTGGTCAGGTGGACAGCTATGCCTACCCCTAGTGCAAGTCATCTTCAGTGTCATAAAATACCCAATGTTTCATTGGTTTTAAACTATAGGACTCTTTTCTATGTGGCCCCCTATGATTCGTTGGCACGTTTGCACCCTTCTGGAATATTGCACTCGCTAGCAGCATGCAAGGTGGTACCCCAGGTACTGGAGAGTTGGACTTGATCATGCCTCCACACCCAATTAGCCCAACATACATCATCACTCCTGCTGTCTGCCATTCCAATTGTCATTGTACTAAGCCTTGCAAACTATCATTGCGCCTGAGAATAAAAGGGAGTGTGAGCATGGTCTTATCTTGAAGTCTCTGTGTAGCTTGCCCAAAATCTACTTTCATCTAGACCATGTGACAGGAGACTGTGTTTGAGCTCTTTCTTTCGTATTTAACACTATTAAATGAATAAAACTTGGCACTTCTGGTGTTTTTCCATTACACCTCAACACGAGCTTGCCTCGCTTCTCATGTTCATTGTATCTTCTCGAATAGATAACCAGTTTCTTGACTGCCTCAACCCTTGACACTGGGTCAGACAACCTTTCTCGAATCTTCCTTCACCGTCAGCTGTTTTCTTCTACTGCACCACACTTTCAGCCCTTCTGTTCATGAGGTCCTAGTTTGCTAAAACGCGATGTGGAACATCCAGATTCTGTATACATATATAAATATATATATATATATATTGGCGGCACTGCCTGCAATCTATTCACTACGTATAGCCAGCCTTCATGATTACTTAGTCTACTTGCGTTTCAGCATGTGTACAATTATAAAATGGCTTGCATTTTCTTCAGTGCTCTCCACACGCACAATATTCATTCCGCACATGAAATGTTGCTCAATTCATCACTTCACCATCAGATTGTATAAGGTCTATATACTCTCTTTGTTGGCATCTCTTCTGTGTGCGTCATTTCTGCTTCATGTGACATCACCAGTCTTCCCTTTCATTCGTCTTCACACTTCTTTCAAAACCTCCTTTAAAAGACTGTCTTTTCTCCAAAGGTACATCATTTTGGGCTTTCTCAATGGATACCTTGTATCCATTGGCATCTTCGCAGTATAGGGACCATTATTGGCATCGTGCATGTTGCAAGTTCTGGCTTCCAACATATAGGCAAAATGGGGGCAGGACCTCTGGTAGAGGCACTTGGTTCCTCCTCTACAGTACTGACTGGGGAAGATATGGGATCTTTTCCAGAATAAACCTTCTATTTGGACCAAGTTTGGAGTACTTTTCGGGTATTTTGCTTGAGCTCCATAGACAATGACTTGAACAACTTTTTGTTTGTAGAACTGTATAAGCACCTTGTGAGTAAACTTGTCAAATTTGGCCTGTATGTTTCTTCCTTGTGAGGCCAAAGTTTGCACTTTAATTTTTAGTTCCAGTTTGGCTCATCAGATATCTTATTGTTAATGTTTTGACCTAGATATCTGTACTCATTCACTAGGGTGAGTTGTAAGGTGTTTAGTGTCCATGAGAATTTTGAAGTGGGAGGTCTCATTTTATGATGTAGGATCATGATGTTAGATTTTTGGGAGTTTACCATCAAACCGTTATTAGACGCATACGCATCTAATGTTTTAAGTTTTGCAGTCCTATTTATGTATGGTCATATATAACAAGATCATCCGCGTACAAAAGCAATGATACTGTCCTATGGCTGACCTTTGGTGGAAATGACTGTGGATGATCAAGATGAATATTTGTATCTTTAATATAGAAATTCAATAATGTTGAGGCTAAAATACAGCCTTGTTTCAGTCCATTGTTAGTTGGGATTGAATTAGTGAGTAAGCCATCTCGATTGATATTTACTTTTATTGAAGTATTCGAATAAAATTGACATATCCACTATACAATATATAAAATGCAACCTGCATCTAACCATTTTTCCCATAATCTATTTCTTGACACTGAGTTGAATGCTTGTTTAAAATCAATAAATGCTATAAATATCATCTGTTTACTTACAATTGCTTGTTGTTTTAAAATAACTAATATAAATAAGCATATTGATCTTCCTAATCTTTTAATAAAACCAGATTGATGGATATCCAGCATTCTAGCTTCATTCAATCACTGGTTTAAATCTCTCACTACTAACCTCACAAAGATCTTGCCAGGGATGTCAAGAAGATCTATCGGGCGATAATTTGTCGGATCATTCCTAATACCTTTTTGAATATCAGCATTATTATCGATTATATCCAAGAATGGGGGATCTGCCCTGTCTTTATTATTAGAACAAAGACCTTTTCTAGGCATTAAGCCAATTGTTCATGATGTTCTTTAATAATTGAATTCGACAAACCGTCTGTCCGAGCGGTTCTTGAAGAACTCAATTTTGTAATAATCATGAGGATATCAATTTGAATAAAATGCCAATTCTTAATATCTTTTTGTGGAACCATTGGTATTTTAGTTTTGGAAGTTTATTTATAAAACAGTTTTGAGTAGTGATCAGTTAATGGGCCTCTTTACAGGTCGGGCGGTCCGGAATTAACAGTGGCGGTAAACCCGCCGCCACTGTTAATTCCGGACCGCCCGATCCTGAGTCCTGCAGGCAGAAGGTGATCTTCCCACCAGGTCTGACCTGGCGGGTTGAACATCTCCCGCCTGCAGGCAGACGTGCAAACACCAGCACCATCACGAGATAGTGCCAGTGTTTCCACTTCCCCATTCCCATTGAGTCCTAGGGGACTCAATGGGAATGGGGATTTACCGAATTCCGGAACCGGAATTCCCGGGACACCAGGCTGTAATGCCCTGGTAATTCTAGGAGTCACGGAGGCAGAATGGTAATACGAGTCCGGCGGTAACCAGGCAGTTTTACCGCCAGATTCGTAATGAGGCCCCATGTCTTTTCATTTACCATATTTAATAATACTGAATTTGAGGCATTTGAAAAATTGTTGTTTATCAAGTTCCACATTTGGGGACTTGATTTGTGAGCTATTGCCACTAACATCTTCTCTCCATCTATTTGTTTTGGCATTATCTTCCATTGTTTTATTGCATTTTTATATTGTGTGTGCAATCAGGTTTTTTCACACTGTCTTTCACATATTGGCATATTCTTAATTCTTTTCTGCATTTGATGGAATCTTGTTTTTAGGCTGTGAATATCAGGGTTGTATGCTTGTTTGTTTTTGAAGCTTGGACACCTTTTCTTTGTTTGCTTCTCTGAGATCAATAAAAGTGAATCTGTGTATTCATAATTCTCCATTGATGGAGGGCAATTTTTTTGCTGATCTAATCGCATACTTAATATATTACATTTTTTTTCCGTCCACTTTATTCTGTTTCTGCTCTGATTCACAGAAATTGGTTCTTTTAAATAAATTTGCGTTAAACAACTTTGTCTTTTAACTATCATTTTCAGAATGTTATGGTCACTCGCCTGAGTCGGGATGATGGTAAAGGGTTGGATGATATTTAAAGCCTGTTCTGATATAAAGACATCATTTATAATTTAAATGTCTGTCCCGCTTTCCCATGTGGGTGTTGGAGGAATATCTGCTGGCACTGCGCCATTTATCATTATAAGATTTCTTTCATGCATTAATGACATCCAAGTTTTTGCTCTCTTTGAAAGGGCTTGTGAATTTTTTTGTAGACATCTCATATTCATATCTCCTACAACCATCGTTGTATACCTTTGCTCTTGTTCTTTGATTAGACCTAACATTTGAATTATACATTCCATGAACTTTTCATCCTCAATAGCTAACAGTTTCCAATAGATATTAAAAACAGCCAGACTCAGGCCGAGTAGGGGCTGTGGAATTCCTGATGTTACTTTAGTTAACTAAATTCCAGGATGCGGAGACACCCATTATTCCAAGGTAAAACCTGAATCAAGCTTTACAGCTGATAATAGGCCGACCGATGGTCGCCATTTTAATTTTTTAACTGCTGGTATACAGGTTACTTTGACATTTTGCCATATAGGTCAGCTGGTTATCTATGTTTCTTACAGGATCACAGTGTCAGAAGAGGATAAAGGATTGTTCTCTTCTAGATTTAGTAAATATGAAAATCCACTCATGTTTCATACAATTACCATTAGGGTGTGAGAGGATATCGAGGTTTGGCATTAATGGTTATTAGTATTATTTGTCTCTTAACTATCTTTTGGTAGCCATGTCCAAGTTCTGTGCCTGGGTTGAATTGGCTCATTATTGCAATAGACCTCTCATGATAATTTTCCTCTCTCACCATCACATTTAATGTGTAGAGGTTTGAATGGCCCTTGAGATGGATATGTATGTTTTGTTGCATCCACTACTCTAGGTTTTGTGTTAGGTGAATTCTGCTGTTTTTGTGTGGATATTTCTCCATTGGAATTAGGTGTATATGATACATGTTCAGTTTTAGCTGCTGATCTGTCAGATTAAATCCCAAGTACCTCATTTGATCTCCTGTTTGCCATATCAATTCCTTTACGATTTGAGATGGTATACCTAGCTCCACTATATCAAGTTTGGAGCTTTTAACAAATCATATCGATTTTATATAATGGGATTGATTGTATTTTAGTTCTGCAATGCCTTTAAAGGCAGTGAACAAGGGCAATCTATTTGGGAATGGATCTGATGCTTGCCTATGCATCATTATTAAATTATATTATCTGAGTATTTTACATTTTCATATGCTTGCTTGTTCTTATTACTCACCAAATTTGGTTTATACTCTTCTCTTGAGTCACAAAGTGGATTTCTACTAGAGGTATTTCTATTAGATTTCTCTTCTAACTCCAGAGTTGTGGGTATATTCCTGCTCCCAGATGTCATTCTCTTCTGCTCGGCGTAAGAACATTTGGGTATTCCTCTTCGTCTTCTGAGGATGTATCTACATTTCGAGATTCATTATGCAATGCTGATACATATGGTAGGGATGTTTTAGTACTTTGTATGAAGGAAGCAATAGAGTAAATTGAAAGATTCAAAAGCTCATCTTTTATGTCATTATCATTTAGCCTTATGAGTTGAGATTCTTTTAACTTCACAACCGGTTCTACAAACAATATGTTTGGGTTCTTTTCCTGTGCAGTCTTTGTCTCTTTTCCATTCCTGACTTGGGGTATAATTTTCGCAGCGATCGGAGTGGTTAGACTATCAATGAATTGATTCATTTTACTGCAATTTGTTCTTCTTGGTTGTACTTGATTTTTAGTTTTCTTTCCTTTTTTCGGTTGAAATATTTGCATATTTTTCATTGTTATTTTTTCTTTTTTTTATTAAAGTTAGTATTCTTAGTGCCTTGGTTTGCATGAAATAAGTCAAAAATCGGCACACATGCAGAAGCTTACGCACTTCATTGTTCTGTAGACATATTTAAAGAGGGTGATGGTTCCCTACATGTTTTGTTATCTTAGTAAAATGTTGAAAGCATGTTCACTCAGAGGTATCTTGGCGCTGAATGGCGCAGGAGCTGCAGCAGCAGGATAACCTAATAAAGATAGATCTTTAGAGCACGGTGGAATGACAGATGATTATCGATAGCTCGGAGAGGTAATGGAAGACTGTTCCAGGTTTTTGCTGCAATCACAGAAAAGGCACGGCCGCCAATACGGGAGAGTAAAACTCGAGGAACAGAGATCAATAGGGCTGACTGAGAGCGCAGAGGATGAGACAGCACATAACAGGGAAACTTTGCTTGAATGTATTCTGCACCCTGTTTATAAAAGGCGCGGTGTACCACACACAGAGCTTTAAAAAGAAAACACTTCTCAATCGGAAGTCAATGCAGTTGCCAGAGGAGTGGGGTCATGTGGGCACAGGGAGGGGGATGGACCACCGCCCGGGCAGTAGCATTTTGAAGCAGTTGGTAAGGTATGTAAGAATATTTATAGTGTTTTACCAAAATGTAATGGCATACTTTTTATTGCAAAGTGCAGTGGCATTTGATTGCCAGCAGTAATGTGGCACATACATATATTTTTGTGTTGCCAGTATAACATGTGAATATGTTGTTGGTGGCATGCAAGGTACAGAATTCATAACACAGCAAAGCCCATTGTGAAACTGCAGAGAATGAAGTGCACCAATTTGTTCTCTGTTATGCCTTATACATGAGCTAACATTAATCATATAACTGACAAACTTAATTAACATTGCTAAACACAAATTCTAACTTTCTTAACATTATAATGTAGTCTCATGTGCAAAATGAGGTGAAAATACAAATGTTGTTGGCACTGCTGAAATGCATTTTAAATGCACAATGGCATTTTTTTTCCTTTCTGTGTTAGCTTGTGGAGAGAAGAAAGTATGCACAGCAAGAAATAAATAAAACAGTTGCTCAGAGAGCAAGGATTTCTTTCTTCTCAAAATTAAGGGTGACACAGAAAACATTCTTTCAACCTGATTGGAAGAAAGTGTCTGCAGACATGCCACGTAAATAAAGTAGGAAGGCTCTGAGTTTTGCTAATGGCAAAACTTGCGGAGAGGAGTTAGTGGAGACTGGGCTGTGAAGATAGACGGAAGTCCAAGGGGTCACTGAGCGCTGGCTTGAGAAGATATCTCGCCGGCGCTCCCCACACACACACAAGATTACAGGAACCGTTCATGCTGATACTGGGCCTGCATTTGTGAAAGTAGCGAGGTCACGCTTGGAAATTCAAAGAAACACTTTTGGTAAGATATGTACAAGTGAGGACACTGTGAAATGCCGCATGAATGACTGAGCTTTAGTACAGGGCAGAATTGCAGGGATGTCAATGCATGTTTATTTTAAAAGATCTGCTTGTTCTACTTTGTTTCCTCTTTGTATTCCAGATGGCGGTGCAATGTATTCATGGTAAGAATTAATGATTGTGAATTAGATTTGTATATAATATAATGAGAGTATATAAAAGCAAATGGGATTTTGGTGTCATTTTTGCATCTGTGAAATTATTTATATACATATCAAGTATACAGTACAGGGGAGGTTCATTTCTCTTCAGTAGTGCATTTGTCAATTTACTACTGCAGGTAAAATAACAACCCAGAAGGAGCTAATAATATTTAGTGACAAAAAAAGGTTTGTGTGTGAGTGTGTATCTTCCTTGCTTGCTGATTGGAAGGAATCTGATATAAAATAGATTGCTGGATGTCCATGAGCCAGTGATACCTAAGGGCGCATAGATTGCTGGATGTAGATAAACCATGATACCAACCACTAACTGTAGGTGGCGCTCTGAATAAAATTATTGGGTCCCAACAGTGCATAGGTCTGGGGCTCTCTACAGACAACTAAGAGGTATCATAATAGAAAGTAAGGTTTTGTTTTATGATGGGGTTATAGTATAAGGGAGAAAACCATGCTCACCACTAAATACCGTAAAATAACACATCAGTAAAATTACCACCAATGTAAGCTAACAAAGTATGTTCACTAAACTAATATGAGGCCAAACCCAATCTAAATGCAAGACAAAATTTACCACCAATATTTTTATTGTAAGAAAATACTGCCATACCCCAAAATTACCCCAATAAGACAAAATATCTTACAGATAATGGTGCGTTGGCCGGGAAAGTGGCTGTAGAGCACCTACTGGGCATGACAAATGTGTCTCACACTACCATACGTGCATTAAAGGGAACCCATTTTATGATAGCAGTGTGACACTAAAAGTGAATCTCAGAATGTCTCAAATGGAGGCCACATTCCCAGAGTTAGCGCAATATCTGGAGGCAAAGCTATATGCACATGGGACATGGTCATCAAATAATGCCACAAAATGGCATGACCACATATATGGTGAAGTGCAGAAAGAATCATTGGACAGCATCTTTGCAGAAGGTATCATAATCCAGGTCTGTCTCTTAAACATGCAGAGAAAGATTGTCTGATACGGCTATGTGCTAAGACATGGTTCATTTTAAATAGGTCTCTGCAAATGCAAGAAAATGATGCCAAGCTGATTAGCAGATTAAAAATTGAACTGGATGGAGCTAGTGAACAAGAGGAAAAATTAAGAGCAGAACTAGAGGTATGTCAAAAAGACATGCAGTCAAAATGTAAAGATATCGACACTCAATTGTCTCAAAGAAAGAAATAATTTGAGGATAGTGAGCAGGAATTAAAACATTTGAAAGTGTTGGTAGATCATATTAGACAAGATAAAGATTAAGGGGGTAATTCATAAAATTTAGCGCACAAGTGGTGCACGCGGCTGGCGCACAGTGTGCGCGTGCGAATCTCTGCACCAGCCGCGTGCGCTAAAATCCATTTCCGCCCACAGCGTATTCATGGATTTTAGCTACCAAAACCAGCCGTGGCGCACAGTGGCGCAGCAACCCTGCAGCAGCGCCAGTTACGCCCTCATGAACGTCCCTCGCGCAGGGAAAAGCCATCAAAATCCCCAATCCAGCGCAAAGGGCTGCGCTAACCCTGTACCAGCACGGCAAGCGGGGAATGTGTGTTACTGGGGTTCGCGGGAAGTTTCACACGTGATTGGCCCTGTGCGAGTGGGGTATGTGTATTACTGGGGTTCGGGGGAAGTTTCACATGCGATTGGCCCTGTGCGAGTGGGGTACGTGCATTACTGGGGTTCGTGGGAAGTTTCACACACGATTGGCGAGTGGGGTATGTGTATTACTGGGGTTCGCAGGAAGTTTCACACGTGAAAGGGCCTGTGCGAGTGGGGTACGTGTATTACGGGGTTCGCAGGAAGTTTCACACGCGATAGGCCCTGTGCGAGCGGGGTACGTGTATTACTGGGTTTCGTGGGAAGTTTCACACGCGATTGTAGCAGGGTACGTGTATTACAGGGTTCGCAGGAAGTTTCACACGCGAAAGGGCCTGTGCGAGTGGGGTACGTGTATAACTGGGGTTCGCGGGAAGTCTCACACGCGATTTCAGCAGGGTACGTGTATTACGGGGGTGCCCGGGAAGTTTCACACGCGAAATGGCCTGTGCGAGTGGGGTACATGTATTCCTGGGGTTCGCGTGAAGTTTTACACGCGAAAGGGCCCTGTGCGAGTGGGGTATGTGTATTCCTGGGGTGATACGTCACAGACGCGCTTACGCGCTAAGGGCCTTTGGTCCAATGAAATCGCGTACGTGTGCTGACCCGCTTACGCGCTAAGGGCCTTTCCTCGAATTACACGCTGACGTGCAATTTTTTCACATGCCAAATCCCTCCGTATCAAGCTGGCCACGCATACACACACGGAAGACCATGCTCCTGCCCTGAAGGCCATTTTCCTGTCCCCCAGAGCCCCGAGCAGGCTCCCACCTGCCATCAGCTGCTGCCTGACTGTCTTCTGCCCACATGCCCTGCCATTTGCTGCCTGCACATCAGCCAGGGGTGCAGTTGCTGTGACCACCCCTGCTGGAACTGAAGACTCCCGACTGGGATTCCATCGCTCCACAGCCCAGCCAGAGGACCCAGTTGCCCACCCACTCCTGCCTCTGGGGTTGCCATGTCCAGCAGAACACCATCGGGCAGCACTGGCAACCCCCAGCCAGAGAGGCAGAGGGCCACGAGCTTCAGTGCCAGGGAAGTTGGTGCCCTGGTGGAGCAAGTCCTGGGGCAGTATGATGCCCTCTTTGGAAGTTCGCGCTGACAATGAAGGACGGACCAGGATCTGGATGGACATCGTGACTGCCATCAACGCGGCGGTGGTGGCAGTCCGCGACTTACATCATGTCAAGAAGCGCTGGGAGGACTTCAGGTCCAGGACCCTCAACAAGGCCCGGCGCCTCGCAAAGGCAGCGGATGCCGAAGGGTGCCGGGGCCAGCTGTCAGACCACCAAATGAGGGTCCTGGAACGCATATGCCCAGCGCTCTATGTCCAGATTCTTGAGAGGCAGACCCGTCTGGAGTCGAGCGGTAAGTGAACATGCAGAGTGATTGGACGCTGTGCGTGTCGTGGTGTGCGAGTAGTGTGCAGGTTGCACATGTGTTTTTGTAGGGCCATGTAGGGATGTGTATGAACATGGGCATGAGGCTGCCACATGTGTGTCCTCTCATGTGTGAGACACATTGATGGTGTATGTGTTGGTAAGCATGCTGGACAAATGCAGGTGTGGGAGCACACATGTTTGAATTTCTGTGTATGTACATTGGCATGGTTGTGGCATGGATGGGGGTTCCTAATGCATGTATCTGCACTGTGTACATGGGCAGCAGGCAGTCAGGCAGCAGCATAAGTGACGTGACGCACTCGGCCGTTTGCCTCAGCACGGGTTAAAGGTGAGCGGGGCCAGCAGTTTGCTGTACGTGCCTTTCGTGGAAACCGACGTGTGTAGCTGCTTCGTGTTGTTTCGCGCGCCATCACATCTTCACAGCGATCGAGGACGTATCTCTTCTTTTGGCGGTGGTATTGGCTGCACGTGTTTTTCTGCATTGCGCTAGTCAGATGGTGAGTCGCGCATGCTATTTTTCCCACTGCGGGTGCCTCTGTGTATCGCACCCGTTTTCGAGGTCATAGTAGCCTGCGTGTCCCACGCGTACGTGTTTTTCGTGTTACTGGGAGCCAGCGCATACTGCGGGAGGTTGATTCCACGCACGTAGGCTGCAGGGTTGTGTGCATGGTTTTACTGCAGTTTTGGGGTGCCCATCACTAAATCACCGGGGTCACATACAGCCTTGCAGGTGCAAGGGGGCTGTTAACATCTTGCATTCCACCCCCTTCACCCCAATTGCCCAGGTCAATTGTAGTGTACACCTCCCATTGGCACTACTCCATCTGTGCCGGCACTACTCCATCTGTGCCATGGTTGGGAGGCCACCAAAGGTGAGGGGCGCCTCAGCTGGGTGTACTCCTCGTGGCGGGCATGGTCAGGGATGTGGCCGTGGTGAACAGGGAGTAGGGGGACTCCAGGGTGTCCAGGGTGGCCGCAGAGGGGGAAGAGGCAGGGGTGCGCCACTTGAGCACGATGTTGTGCCATGTGTCGGGGCAGTCATGCCACCACCCCCTGTGGTTCTGGGAGATGCAGCTTTTGCATCTGTCACTGGCACCCGTGTGACCCGGCAGTCCGTTTCATCAACTGCCACGGGCCCAAGGGTAGTGGTAGCTGCAGGTGCAGCTGTGGACACCACCACCCAGGCTCAGGGTCTGCCAGCGCAGGCTGCGTTGGCAATTGAAGAGCCCTTGGAAGATTTCTAACAGGCCCGGAGGGAAACCGTAGGGGCATTCAGGGCTGCCCTAACCAAGACACATGTCCCTGGGGCAGTAATGTCATCTGCTGCCCCGAACAGCCGGGTGTTGGCAAGTGCAGGGGCAGATGCACCCAACAACACCCCGGTTGTGAGTCTGCCAACAAGGACAGTCGCGGTCAATGACCCTGCCACAGCGGATGTTGCTGCGCAGGGTCCATTAGAGGGCACCCAGCTGCCACTGACGCAAGTCAGGCCTTTGGTCGTCCCTCCACCTGCGACTCCCTTGGCTCAATCCACCGGTCCCACTGGCCATGCTGATCAGGGCGCCATCAGCCAGCCAGGGTCTGTGCCACAATCCAAGAGGAGGAAGGTTGCACCTGCAGCACAGGCTGGGACACCACACACAGCCACAACCTCCTGCACGTCGAGGAAGAAGCCTTTCTGCAAACAGGAACTGGACTACCTCGTGGACTACGTGCGGGACCATAGCCGTGACAGGCTAGTGCGTGCCAATTGTCAGACTACGGCTACTCACCGTGATACCCACTGGAAGCAAGTTGCTGAACATGTGAGTGCATTCGGCCACGAGGTGCGCACAACGCAAGAGTGCAGTGCTAAGCGTGCCCCAAATTACAACTTGACTCTGGTGACTGGCGGTGGGCTTGCACCGGAGGAGGAAGACATCATTCCGCATGAGTCACTCGTTGCGGAGTTTATACCGTCAAGATCAGTCGAAGGAGTGGGAGAGATGCTGGACTTTGATGCACAGTCCAGTGAGTGTTGATGCGTGTTTGTGTGGAGGACGTGTGTGTTTTACTTGTTTTACTTGTGTGATGTGATGTGCATGACTGCCACTACATGTCATGTGTACATGGTTATGATGTGTGAGTAATGCAATGCTTCCCTGATGCATGTCTACTCGTCTGGACGGGGACTGTCCACATCACCACTTTTGCATCCTACTCACATGCTGGTTACCAGTTTGCCCCTCCGGTCCATGTTCCAACTCACTGGCACTTCTGCATGTAGCGTGGGGTGAGCTCCCTCTCAACCCAGGAACTATGCATAGCATGACTGACGTGCATGTGTACTCTGCCTGCAAGGGGGTACCCAATGTAGGCATGCTCCCTTGCCCCTCAACACCCTGCTCTGCACCCCAATTCCACCTTAGCACTGGTCTGCTACAATATTGCCGTTGGGTACTTCCCTGTTCATGCCTCCTGTGTACATGCTAACATCCAGCGGCCAATCTGCCAGACATATCCATTGTGGTACATCCTAAGTACTTGATGCAGGGTGTCTCACTTGGACTGTGCAGAGGTCAGATGCCCCGCAGGGACATGAGTGCCCATTCATGCTCCATGTGCATTCCACACATGCCCATATGTGTCCATGACTGGATGATGACTGTAATACAAGTCCAGGATGACCTAAATTGCATGGCATTTCATCTGCCTTCCCATGTCAACTGTGGCTCAGTACTGCGTTGCACACATGTTTAAGGTCTGACAATCTGTGAGGGTCACAAGCCTCAGCCTGTTTAAAGGCCAATGACTCTGTCCAACTGGTGTAGTGTCTTCTTCACACGTGGGTGGACTCCAGAGGTTTCATCATCTGTCCTGCTTACTGTCCCATCATCATTTGCATTGTTGTCACTTGACTCACATGATGCTGTTGATGCTAGTCAACACTGTCTGTCAATGCACAGTTCTATGCTCAGCCTTTTGATACCATGCTAGGCATCCCTGCTTTTGCACTTGGGTGGAGGGGTGCTTTGCTTGTAGATATGCTACCCATTGAATGCACATTGCACGTGATGCCTGAAGATGACCTTGCACTGCCTTCACATTTTCTGACACACACCATGGAGTCCTCGTACATGTAGGTAGTGAATAACATACATATTCGCTGCACTGCATAGACCCACTTCAGTGCAAACTGCCACCTTTCAACAGGTCTAATCACAGAAGCAAATTCAAGTTGACCCAGCATGCATGCCAGGTTCTATTCTGTGTGTCACATGTCTGCCTGATGTGTTTGTTGTCGGTGTGTGTGTGTGTTGTGTGCTTCTAACATGTGTAGTGACCTTTTTTCTCTCTATTTTTCAGATGAAGACGCAATGGAGCCGGAGGATGGCGTTGTCATGCCAGGCACAGGGTTGTTCTCACTACAACAACCCGGCACAAGTGGGGGTCGTGGGGTGGTAGGCCACGAAAACCCCCAAGTGCTACAGTCCATCTTGTCTCTGGCTGACTATGAGTCCAGCCCTGAAGAACACTCTGACGACCATGTCGAGTTGGATGAGCATCAGGGTCCACATGTCAGGGGTGAGTGATTCTGATGTGGACACTCCTCTGTCCGCGACACCTGCACTGAGGGGTCAGACAGTCTTGGTACCTCCGCCCGCGGTGGATCGGGATGCAGGGTCACCCTCCACACCAGTCACTGATGTGCCTGGGACATCACGTCGACAGGGGCATGTAGTCGTGCAGCTGCGGGCGGTGCCAACACAACGAGGACACACGGTCCTTGGGTCCCGCAGGGGTCAAGCCCAGCAACATGGTCGCCGCGCGCAACCACAGTATACTGAGTGGGAGCATGACTGCCCATTCTGAACGGCAGGGGGCAGCAATTGAGAACATCGCTGAGAGTATGGAGCGTGTGGCCCAATCTGTGCTCCCCCCTGCTAGGCAGGTGCTTCTTCAGCAGCAGGCGGCACGGTCCACGGCCCCCTCGCTCAGGCTGAGCATGGCGGCCTCAGACAGGGCACGCCAGGCTGAAATGTCGTCTCTGCGTCAAGCAATTGCTGCTCACGCAGAGGCACACATGAAGGCCCTGAGGGAGGAGTATGCTTCCCTCAGATCCACTCTGGGGGTCCTTCTGATGTCCCAGAGGGAGCGCGCAGAGGAGAGGTTTGCACAGCTTGAGGGTACCATCTTGGCTGAGCTACATGCTTGCCGGGAGGTGCAGCAGTTATCAAGCCAGGCCTTGCAGGAGGAACTCTGTGTTACATGTGCTACCTTGCAAGAGGAAGCACGTGTATCACGGGAGGTTCTGCATGCAGACCTACATGTCATCACCACACAGAACCAGGCTCACCCGTCCAGCAGACCTGCTGCCGACGAGGGGCAAGCTGCGGCTAGGCGTGGTCAAGCTCCTGTGCCACGTCCTCCTTTCCAGGAAGAGCCAGACTCGGACGACAATCTATCTCCAACATAGGTTGGGCTGTGCAGGCGTTGAGCCCATGGAGGTTTCTTTTTCCTCAGCATCATCGCATGTGGGTGGTGAGCAGAACCCTGTACCTCCCCCCTCCTGGGTGCCCCCCCTCCCCGGGTCGTATGTGGCCATTTTTGATTTTTCTTTTAGTTTAGTTAGTTAAGTTTCTGTTTGATAGTTAGTTTAAATAGGTGTAGTAGGTTTTTCATATTTAGTGTAATTAGTTAATATAGTTTAAAATTGGTAGTCTATTGCGCTTTTATGTGACGGTGTGGTGCTTTGTGGCTTTTTAAAACATCCACTGTCGGTTCCAGCTGGGCCCATCAAGCTTGTCTTGTGTATGTGTTTGCTGCTTGGGGTCCTTGAGTCACATATGCCACTCCTGCTTCCCTTATCCATGGGCTCACAAGGATGGTTCGGTGTAACAGCCTATTACACAAGGGCAATGGACTGTCATATCTGTGGCATGTCTGCTGCTGTGGAACTTGTGTTAACACCCCTAGTGGGGATGATTGGGGTGTAATTGTCCACTGTTCTTCTTTTGCTAGATGGGGTGTTTAATGATTCATGTGTACATTCATTGCTATGCATTGTGTACTATGTTTCTTATCTTTAATGAACATGTGTTTGTTGCAAATCATGCCGTAGATAGTGTGTTCCACACTGTTGCTGTGAAAGACGGACTGATGGTGTGATTTCTGATGTACGTCTCTGACATGGTCCAGTCATGTAATGCCTGAAGAGACACACACAGATGAATATTAAGCATTAATCATGTGTTTCATGCACTTTCTGCAGGGGGATGAGCCTCAAGACCACCTTTGCCAGCAGACATGGGCCATTGGACATCTGGAATCAGGACACGTTTGGTGCTGCCGACATGCGCATGTGTGCGCAGGCAGAGGCACAGGGATTGCGATCATACATCTGAAAATCGATGACGTGTTTCAAGGGACTCCAGGCAAGGTGAGCAGCACAGGGGGGTCACAACACAGCAAACCTTCCACCTGGCCAGTTGACGTACATGCTTAGTAGCAGCACTGACAGTGAACTTGGACAAATATTGGTGTAGAAGCGCACAATACAGCTCAGATGTGTTAATGGACTGATGGCTAGTTGATGTGAAAGTTGTCTGGGGCACCTGCAGGGGCAGTGGCACATACCCTCCAGTCCACCATGGTCCATTGAGGCACTTGTATTAGCCATGTAGCATCCCGAGACATGGAATGAAGCAGCTCACAGGGACAGACAGCAAGGGACAAACTCGGGTGCAGTGCATTTCATTTCCAAGTAGAAAATGATACATGCACTGGCTACTTTATTTTGGTCATGGTGGTGCAGGACTTGTTCTGAAGTCAGACCTTGCTATATGTGTCTGTCTGCTTGCACAGGGAACATTGCATGTTGTGTGAATTGTGACACATTGGTGTTCCATTTGCCACGCACCCTCCGGTGCCTGACTTACTGCATTGACTGTGTATGAACCATCAGAGGGGTAATGTTACGTATGGGTATGAAGCATCCACACAAGTTTGTCTGTGTAGTGTATTTTGTTACTTTGGGGCATATTTGGTAGTGTGTTTGTGTGTTTTGGGCACGCACAGATTATTAACTGTGGCTCTCTTTGCAGCATTGAACTGCCTCTGTTCCCAGACCGGAGAGTGCGCAGGCAGGAGGCCAGCACTCACCCCAGAGATAAGTTTCTCTTTGACTTCCATTTGAGTAATTTGCTGCTATGTGCATGTGGACAAGTTTTGTCGTTTGTGTATGTGTTAATGTGTGTACTACATTTTGGTGCATTCCCTACTTTCCCATGTCAATCCTACTCCTCTCTCCTACCCCTCATTCCCGTTTTCCAGTATGCCAATGCCTGTGCCGACTGCATATCCCTGACCCTCCTTCCCCTCCAGGGTTTCAGAGGCCTGTGTGAGTTAGACCTTGCAGGCACCCAGACCACAGTGGGGGTGGTTGTTTTGTGCCACTCCTGCGCCTGTACATGGGAGCTGTGACAGTAGACATCCGTTTGTGTTGCATCATTCTATGTTATGTACCACACATGGTTCAGATCCTGTAGTGACATTGTTTTACTGTGCTACCTTGGTTGTTGACATGATTGGCCTTTGTAGCGTACTGCTACTTGAAGTCATCTACTGGAGGCTGTTCTGGTTTATTTTACTGCCTGCAGGGTATTTGCTTGGCTTCTGTGTTGTCCTGCTTTGAGTTCTCTTGGATTTTGTGCTTTTGCAAATCTAGGTGGACTCTGAGGATGCTGGCAACTTTTTACACACAAGGTGGGAGATGGTGACAAAGGGGAAGGGTGATCCTGTGGCCAGGTGGAATTCAAGGATGTACGATGAATGACCAAGATGCAGTTGTTCAGTGGGTCGTGGTGATTTGTGAGGGGTGGGGGGTTGTTGTTGATAGTTGCCTTGCCATGCAGTGTGATGGGCACCCTGAAATTGTAATTGTGCTTTCCTATGTACATGATGTATTCTGCTGATCAATGCCTGTTCATGTGTTGTGTTTACCTTTCAGGTGTGAGGGGATAGTTGTGGTTTGACATACTGGGGTATACACATGGTGAATGTTCACATGTGATGTGTAGAGGACAGTGATGGTCACTTGATTTCACATGCATATGTTGAGTGCATGTCCCTACTGACCCACACGCTCTCACTATGATCCACTACATGTACAACCACCCTTCCATGTCCACGTGTACACTCTGTTTGCCTTCTGGTGCACACTGTGTCCCTGCAGCACATGTTCTCTGACCATTTGTGGATCCTGTACATGCCTAATTTGTTTTTTTATGTAGTTTGTCGCTTAGATGTCAAGCTCAGGGTGTGCATCACACACAATGGCTGTTCACTGTGCTGTGCACTGAGCAGTGTCTTGCAGGAGGTGGACACGGCACACAGTAGCTGCAGTGTTGATTTTGCAATGAACATTGTGCATGTAGACAGGCATTCATTGTTATGTTTCAACTACAACTTTTGGAATGCATTTGGGTATGACTTATTTTGGGTGGGAGGTTGTTGGTGAGTCATTTCATCTGATTCCATGTCAGGCATCATTGTCTGATGCCAATTTACATTTTTCACATGGGAATGTGTACCTTATTGTTACTGTGTTGGTGTATGGCTATTGCTTTCCATGTCATGTTGTGGTTTTGGAGGGTTTGAGTGACATACCAGTGATAGTCATGGCCTGTTTGGCAGGTCTGTGTGATTCACACCTTGCATGTGTGCCTTTTGGTCACACAGCATTGCTTGTGTTTAAGTAGCTAGGGATGCACACCATGTGGCAATTCCATGGCAACAATCTCAGGGTGGTAAGGTTGTGCCAGTTGACTGTCTCTTTGTCATCATCGATTGTCACCTGGTATGTGCCAGGCCTGTGTGGACTCCGCAGGGTGGGGAGTTTAGGTGAAAAATCGGTCCACAAGCTGGGTCCATGCTTCCTCACCACGTGCCCTATCCCCTCCCATGGGCAGCGCCTGTGCCTGTGGTTGGGGATGTGGGGGCACCACCATGTTCACCGGTACGCCCTGCCGTGTTGCAACATTGTGCAGGACACATGCTGCCACAATGATCCTGCACACTACTGGGGGTGTATATAGAGTAGCTGCCCGCCAGAGCAGTCAAGGGAGCGGAAGCGTGACTTGAGCACTCTGAATGTGCGCTCCACTGTGGCCCTGGTTGCAATATGGGCCACGTTGTATCTTACCTGGGGTGGTGTGGTGGGGTTCCGGATTGGCATCATCATGTGGTTGCTCAGAGGGTAGGCACTATCCCCTGTAGAGGTGATAATGGTTGTGATTATTGGGCTTTGTGTATTTGTGTGTGTGTGTGAGACATGCATGCATGTGCACGGGCATTTGTACTCACCTAGGAGCCATGTGTCGCCATGCTGGCCAGCTTCCAGGGCCCGGCTCAGGGCGGACATTCTGTATATGAAACTGTCATGGGTGGAGCCAGGGTAGTTTGCATAGAAAGAGGTGATGATTCCGTTTGCATCGCATACCACCTGTACATTGATGGAATGCCAGTGCTTGTGGTTTCGGTGGGTGTGCTCAGTGGCCCTAGGTGGACGTAGAGCCACATGGGTGCAATCTATGGCACCAAGCACTTTGGGGAAGTGTGCCACCCTGTAAAAGTCCTGAACAATGGCCTGCATTTCTGTGGGTGTTCTGGGCATGTATATGTGCCTGCGGACTGAGGGGCGTGCAGTCATGATTGCCAAGACCTGGCGTAGGCAGCGCGACTGCGTGGCCTGTGAGACCCCCCCCACTATGGCAGTGGGCCGCCGAAATGACCAGGTGGCCAAAAAATGCAGGACATTGAGCACCTTCTCCAAGGGGCTCAATGCTTGGGAGCAGAGGGTGGAGGATGTTAGGTCATCTTCCCACTCCCTGACCAGGTCTAGGATGATACGGGGTGGAAACCTATGCCTGCCATAGACCTGGTCATCAGGCATCCCAAAAAGGCTTGTCCGTGGTGAAAAAATGCATGCCCTGGCTATTCTCCTCCTCCTGCGGTGTCCCACGATCAGTGCTGGGACAAATGGGGCATTCATCGTAGATGTATATATGTGTTTTTTTGTTTGCGTGCACTTTTATACTGTGCGCGGGGACGCTTCCGCCTGCCTTCCTGTGGAGGACGCGTTGACGCCTGTGCGTGTCTTTTGCCGTGCGTGTGTTTCCTGTATTCGAATCCATGAATACGGGTTGTTCGCGTGCGTGTGGGCGTTCCGTGTAGTTCCCTGCAGTACTTCCCCAGTTACGCCTTCTTTTTCATGCGTTATTCCCCATTCCGTGTGTTACGCCCCCTGTTCCACCTACTTTTGTTGTGTGCTCCGCACTATGTGCGCTTAGCGCACGCTGTTTGGAGACGTGTGCGCCAGCGTGCGCCATGCACGGATTTGGCACACAACCAGAGGGAAAGTAGCGCAACGCCTTCCTTGAATCGCACGTGTGCGCGTGCGCTTGCTTTCTCACGCTTGCGCCTCCTTGTGCCTGCTTGCGCTGGGATTTTCGGCGCACGTTTATTCCATGAATCGGCCCCAAGTTGTTTTGGAAATGTAGATTTTACAAAAAGAACATTTTGAGAAAGAAAGTGATCTTCAAAATGCTGAACAAGAGATAGTTCAAATGTTTCAAGAAAATGACAAAAGAGACAAAGAATTCAATGAATGCCAAATGCAAATGAGCGATATGCAAAGTGTGATTAATAAATTGAGTGATGAAAACAATTATTTGTGTAAGGAGGCAGATAGGCTCCTTAAAAAGTGCAAGGATTTGGAACAGCAAATATGCAATTCCAGGTCCCAGTACAAACAACAGGGCAACACATTCAATAGAGTTGAGGTGAATTCTATTTCTACACAGAGAACTAGTGCCCCAGTGGCTGGGCCGGTGACTGAACTTGGTTGCAGCGCCCTTGGGGGATTTGACACACCCATCGGGGGCCGCCACCAATCCAATACGCCTGAAACAAGGGTTGAATCACAAAGTAGTGCAATTCCATGCATAGCAACAAGTAGCCCCATTAAAATAATGAAATCAATCAAGGCTCTGATCAAGCCATTTAAAAAAGGAGGGGAGTGCTGTATAGAGGATCACTTAGAAGCGGTGCACGATATATTTAAAGCCCTCCAGATACCTAAGGAACAATACAGACAATACTTTCACTTAACTCTGGGCACTTCCACAGCCAGCATCATTAGGGGATTAAATGAACAGCGGAACAAGACATGGGCAGAGTTTAAAAAAGAGATTAGATGTAATTTTTCTCCATTCCAATCATTACAGGAGGTGAACAAAGTTGCTTACACAAATATGGCTGGGCCTAATACGTCACCTCGCCAATTTTTGCAAGATTTAAAAAGAGCTTTTTCTCGCTTCAATGTATCTTTTGACCCCAATTCCAATCAGTTTAAAACTGCCTACTTCTATGGGCTACAGAAAGACATCATATCACAGTTAGTCCGTGAATATGACCTTGATAAGTCCCTTGAATGGATTGTGCAACAAAGTACAAAACTATATGAGGTGCTATATTGTCAGGGTAGAGAGAGTGATAACATGAAAGACACTAGATCAAAATCTAAAGAATCCTCAGCAACAGTGATGGAGATCAAGCCAGCTAAAGTGTCCCTTGAGTCCGCTCAAAGTCCAGATAAAAATAATGTGACACCTGAACAAAGGGGTAATCAACAGAGATTGTCGCTCCCTACACCAATGTTTCAATCACATGATCCTAGTAATGGGGAGAGCTACATTAGCCCTAGGTACTTAGGAGACAGACCCTGAGCAAGATATCGGCCTGATTTGTCAGGTCTGAACAATAATCAGAGACAAAGTCAGGATCAAAGAAATAATGGTCCCTACCAGACTTTGGGGACACAGAGCAGATTTGACCCTAACACCATGATATAAGGTAATCAGGATAGACCCCGATATGTGGATCAATTTACTGAAAATGGGAATCAGCATAGAGGACAATACTCACAAAATGAGAGACATGAAATGAGGCAGAGTATGAATTATGCCCCACGTCAATACAATGAATCACTGCCACCAGGGGACTACAACCAAAGGATAGGTGCACCCCACTCCCCTCCACATATGGATCAAGAGTTCAGAAACAACCCCAATAGAAATCATTCTCCTGAGAGATATCAGAATAGATTCAATCAGGTGGAAAACAACCAATATCAACCTAGGCCACAGAGAGAAGATTCTAGAGAGATGGAAAGATTCTGGTGTCTCGAGGTGCAAGTGAAAATGTTGACTGAGCAAATAGGAAAACTATGTACAGCACCAAAACAGTCATCAAAGGAGGGGGCAGAAGGCCATAGCAATGACCAGGTGGTTTCTGATAATAAGTGACTAAATAGTAATGATACCTGCAATGCTAAAAAGATGGATTGCCTTGATCTGATTTTGCATAATGACTCTGAGATGCCTAATGATTTAAAAAGGAAGTTAGCAGCAAATGAACATGAATTGCAAATACATCTAAAAAAGAAGTTCGGTTTAACCTGGAGTTAAATCAAACGTTGGAGATTTGCACAAATGAATAAGGAAAGCATGAAATTCCAAAAGAACAGACGGACAGATTTAAGAAAGACAACTCATGCATGGGTAATGCAATTGAACAGGGAGTAAGTGGGGATGCTAGAACGCTTTCCCTAGACAATCAAAACACTAACAAAATACAGGCAGAAAGAATAAGTACTCAAAAGGAGGTTACAGATCAATCACCTGAAGAATTCTTTGAGCCACAGATTTTTGAGGAAGTTAAAAAGATTGATTCCATGTCAAATATCCACAAATGCCCTGAATTAGAAAATGACAAATTAACAAGTAATGTTTCTACGCATATTCAGTTGGAGAATTGTAGTGTGAACTCTGATGATCCCTGGATGGAAGGGCGAACAGTGGCTACACTCACAAGGACCTCTGAATATGGGGAAATGAGTGAGGTTTCTCAAATGGAAATGGACAAAAAGGAGGGAAAAATGTCTTTCCTTTTACCAATGTGCTTAGCCAAAAGTGAAAAAGGTCTGAGAAAAGTGAATCCTGAAATTAGTAAGAATTCACACTTTTTTGTGTGTTAGAGGAAGTTGAAGACATATATTATGCTCCCATTACAGTGGAAGAGAAATGCAATACATTTGCAATGATTGACACCGGCGCACAGGCCACAATGTCCAAAGAATTGATAAAAACTATCAATGAGGGAGCTATCCACAGAACCAGATCACAGTGAGGCAGAGTGAAGGCCCAGTGCATAACTTTAACAGTGAGGAGGTGCCTATCGTGAGTGTCACTGAGGTTGACATAAAGATAGGAAAACACAGAATGAAACAGGAAGTGTTGATCACATCTATTTGTGAAATTCCATTTTTGATGGGGACAGATTGCCTAAAAAGATTGTCTCCTCTCATAGGTGGGGTAAATGGGGTGCTGTGGGCTTTAACCAAAAGACCATTAAGACCTAAGAAAATAAAATCCCAAAACAACAGTATAAATGAATGCCATACTGTTGTTAAAACGAATGATGCAGTGGAGGTATACCTACAGAATAGCTGTGTGCCTAGTATCACTGTTAAAATGCTAAATGAAAAAGAAAAACAATCTGTGCAGATTTATTTGGATCCCAGGAAGAAATGGCAAACTGAAATAGATGAACACACATTGCGCTTCTATTTAAAAGAGAAGAAATGCAAACAGAATACTATTCATAAAACAGACCCAGAAAAACACATTACCACCCTTGCTGAAATACACATGGAAGATGAGCAGCCATGGGTTCACATTGGTATAAATGACCAGTCTAGAGTGATAAAAGCTACTTTGGTGCTTGAACAGGAAAGGAGCATTATTAATGAGAAATTACTGCAAAAAATAATGGAGAGGGAGGAGATCCCAAAATTTAGAATTAAAAACAAATATGCCTCGGGTTTGGACAATCCAGACTTTGAAAACCTAATTGCGGGACGATACATGCTAAAGATTAATATTGGACAGAAAACCATCTACCACAATGTGAGGATAGTGAGTGGATCACAAAATGATTTATACATGGGCAATGATATCATGCACAGAATGTGTATGGTGTTAGATTTTCTCAACCACAAAATATGGTCCTGGCTAGGTGGGCCTGCACCTGAATTTGAAGCTAAGAGAAAGGCTTATCATTGCGCACAACTGGTCCCATATGCAATTGAATTACAGGTGAAAAAGGATATTATTATTCCTGCATTCACAAAGCAGGTTGCTATAACACTAAAGTGCAAGAATGGACAGCAAATGAAAGATTCTGATGCATTTGTGTGCCTGAATGAATCTATGAAACAGCAAGGCCTAGATTAGGAATACACCCCATTGATAGATGTTGGAGAAGAATCTGCTAAAATGATGGTGAACAATAAAGGGTGTCAGGATATTCATTTAGAAGAGAATTCTTTGGTACGAATGGCCATACAAAAATCACATTACACCGCAGATTTCAATAATATGGGGATTGGAAATATCCCTGAGAGATATGTAGATGTGCAGGGTGTGTTGCCAGAATATCTGGATTCTCAACCCAAAGGGATCTTTAAAATTCAATCTGTGTTTCCTTATAATTCAAATGAGACAGTGTGCTGTCTCCAAGAAAACTGTATAGTATTTGACTTAAATTAAAATGAAATAGAACATCAGCACATTGAAGTGGAGGCTGATATGCCAAAATATTTAAAAGTGGCAGCTTTACAGAGAGACACAGCCACACAGTTGGAAGAAAGCACAAAGATTCCTCCATTGGAGGATTTCCAAGAGTTTTCAAAAATGGTAGAGGAGCATATTTTGTTAGCAGATGCATGTGAGAACGATGAGGATAAAAATTAATTGAGGAAAATATTTATGGAATTTAAAGATGTTTTTGCCAAAGATGCATATGACTGCGGCCTATCTAATTTACATGTTGCCACATTACCGGAGGGGTGTGTTAGAAATCCAGTATTTGTGCACCAGTATCGCTTACCATTGGCATGTTTAGAGTCATTGGCAGAGATAATTAAAATGTTGGAGTCTAGGGTATTCATTAGACCCATTCATAGCATCTCCAACACTCCTATTTTGGGTATGTTAAAGCCAAATGGTCAATGACGTCTGTGTGCAGACTTGAGAGAGTTAAATAAAAGAGTGCCAGTGTCCAGATGGCCACTGCCATTCATTGATCAAGGCCTTGCTCGGGTGCATGGCTCAAAGGTGTTTACTACATTACATCTCACATCTGGATATTGGTGTGTGCCACTGGCAGAGGATATTCAGAATTTGTTTTCATTTTCCTTTGATAAAACGCAATACACATGGGCTAGAACACCATTCGGATACGTCAACAGTGGGAGTGAATTTGGCATATTTTTGAGAAAGGCTATGCCTGATGCAGCGGAAAGAGGAATTATAGTTGATGTGGATGATGTCCTGATAAAAAATGAAAACTTAAAAAGCCATTTTGATTAAATTAGACATGTACTTGGCCAATTGCAAAAGGCGGCTGCCAAAGTATCTTTACAGAAAGCACAATGGTGCAAGAAAAAGGTGAATTTCCTAGGCCATGAAGTAACTGAACATGGAATAAACCCACAAAAGAAAAAGGTGGAGGCCATACAGAAATTGAAAGATCCTAGAAATGTGGAAAGTTTAAAAAGTTTATTAGGAATGACGGGATATAACAGGAAATTTACTGAAAATTATGCTGAAATTATTCAACCATTAACTAAACTATTGAAGCTAAAAACGCCCTGCAAATGGGAAAAGTAGCAATCTGAGGCAGTTGCTAAATTAAACGAATGTCTCATAAAGGCACTATGTTTAGCGTATCCCATACAAAACAGAGATTTCTTTATAGAAATAGGTTTCACTGAACATTGTATGTCAGCAGTGTTATCTCAAAAACATGATTTCAACCACAAAACCATTGCTTGTGCAAGTAAGACATTGTCTCAAGTTGAAATTAAATTCAGTGAATGTGAAAAGGCCCTTTTGACCACTGTTTGGGCGTTGCAGCATTTCCGCCCCATTGTTCAAGGAGAAAAGGTAATCATTGAGATAAATCATCAACCATTGCAGTTTCTACAGAATAAAAGGATTAGGTCAGGCGACCTAGCAAAGTCCAGAATTACTTCATGGACATTGGCATTGCAAGGCTTTCCTGTAGAAGTGAGGTGTGGCCAAAATAAAAAGAGCCCAGTTGCTCAAGGTTTAGCGGATTTACATGACTGTCCAGCTGAATGTGTATCAGATGAAGGAGAGGTAGAATCTAGTTTGCAAGACTTTGAACAATCACTACACAAAACTTTTGATGAAAAGACATGCAAGAATTTACCAACTGTATATGTTGATGGTTGTGCTTTTCACATCGAAAATGACAGTAACAAACAGTTGGTATCAGGAATAGGAAATGTCTGGTTGAAATGTGAAGGCATTCCTACTATAGGGATGAGAATTGGGGCTAGGAGTAGTCAGATAGCGGAATTGGCAGCTATTTATAAAGCAATTAATACTGAAGTTTATAATAAATTCAGTGAAATTGTCCTGGTGACTGATTCTGATTATGCACAAAATAGCTTTGTAGAGTATCTACCTGGCTGGAAAACAAGAGGCATGCTTACATATAATAAAAAGCCCCTCAAACATGGAAAAATGATACAGGCTATAGACAAATTAGTGCCAGAGAATGATTTAACAATATATTGGAGGAAAATTCCTAGACATTTAAAAACTCCAGGAGAGGATAAGGAGGGAAATGATAAGGCAGATCATTTAGCCAATATTGGGGCTGTAATGGGAGAGTTGCTACCCATTGAACACTTAATGGGTGAAATACAGATAGATGCAGTTACACGCTCTAAGGCTCCAAAGGAGGTAGAACAACCAGTAGTGCAATGGAGTTATGATACACCAGATCAAAATCTGATTAAGTACAAAAAGATGATCCAATATTGGGGATCTATTATAATCATTTGATGAATCCCGAACAAAATCCTTTAACTGAGAATGATTGTACAGGAAAAGAGGAGTTGAGGGTATTATTAAAGAATAAAAAACGAATTAGACTGCAGGATGGACTCTTGATCAGGGAAACCATAACAGGACAAATACAATGGGTGGTACCTCTTTCATTCAGAGAGCTAATGCTGCACCATGCACATGATGCAATAACTGCAGGACACAGAGGTTCACAGAAGACTTTGGAGATACTAAAAGATTATGCTTACTGGCCACATATGTCCCAAGATGTTGAAATATATACTAGGGGGTGCCTAGTGTGTGCCCAATTTAAACCCACTTCACCAATGCATAGAGCTCCACTGATGAAAAGAGGCTTAACCCTTCCATGGTCAGATTTGCAAATAGACTATGTAGTGCCTGTAAAAAGGTTGCGTAGGGGGAACCGTTATATTTTAAGCGTCATTTGTTTGATGTCAAAATGGATAGAGTGTATTCCTGCACCAGATTGTAGTGCGCAAACCGCAGATACATTACTGGTAAATCATATATTTTCAAGATTTGGGTTACCAGAAAGAATAGAGTCAGACAGAGGAAGTCATTTTACAAGCGCTTTAATGAGTAAAGTGTGGCAGATACTGGGGGTGAGAAGAAAACTGCATATTGCATACCGACCCGCCTCTTCTGGAAATATTAAACATTGCAATAGATCTGTTGTGGAAATATTAAAGAAATGTGCAGCAGGGGCGGAACCAGAATATGTAAGAATATATATATATAGAATTTTACCAAAATGTAATGGCATACTTTTTATTGCAAAGCGCAGTGGCATTTGATTGCCAGCAGTTATGTGGCACATACATATATTTGTGTGTTGCCAGTGTAACATGTGAATATGTTGTTGGTGGCATGCAAGGTACAGAATTCATAACACAGCAAAGCCCAATGTGAAACTGCACAGAATGAAGTACATCATTTTTTTTTCTCTGTGATGTTTATACATGAGACCACATTAATCATATAACTGACTAACTTAATTAAGATGACTAAACACTAATTCTAACTTTCTTAACATTATAATGTAGTCTCATGTGCAAAATGAGGTGAAAATACATATTTTGGTGGCACTGCTGAAATGCATTTTAAATGCACAATGGCATTTCTTTTTATTCCTTTCTGTGTTAGCTTGTGGAGAGCAGAAAGTATGCGCAGCAGGAAATAAATGAAACAGTTGCTTAGAGAGCAAGGATTTCTTTGGTCTAAAAATTAAGGGTGGCGCAGAAAACATTCTTTTGACCTGATTGGAAGAAAGTGTCTGCAAACATGTCACGTAAATAAAGTAGGAAGGCTCCGAGTTTTGCTAATGGCAAAACTTGCGGAGAGGAGTTAGTGGAGACTGGGCTGTGAAGATAGACGGAAGTCCAAGGGGTCACTGAGCGCTGGCTTGAGAAGATATCACGCCGGCACTCCCCACACACACACACAAGATTACAGGAACCGTCCATGCTGATACTAGGCCTGCATTTGCGAAAGTAGTGAGGTCACGCTCGGAACTTCAAAGAAACACTTTTGGTAAGATATGTACAAGTGAGGACACTGTGAAATGCTGCATGAATGACTGAGCTTTAGTACAGAGCAGAAAGGCAGGGAAGTAAATGCATGTTTATTTTAAAAGATCTGCTTGTTCTATTTTGTTTTCTCTTTGTATTCTAGATGACGATGCAATGTATTCATGGTAAGAATGAATGATTGTGAATTATATTTGTATATAATATAATGAGAGTATATAAAAACAAATGGGATTTTGGTGTCATTTTTGCATCTGTGAACTTATTTATATACATATAAAGTATACAGTACAGGGTAGGTTCATTTCTCTTCAGTAGTGCATTTGTCGATTTACTACTGCAGGTAAAATAACAACCCAGAAGGAGCTAATATTATTTACTGACAAAAAAAGGTTTGTGTGTGAGTGTGTACCTTCCTTGCATGCTGATTGGAAGGAATCTGATATAATATAGCTTGCTGGATGTCCATGAGCCAGTGATACCTAAGGGCACATAGATTGCTGGATGTAGATAAGCCAGTGATACCAACCACAAACTGTAGGTGGTGCTCTGAATACAATTATTGGGTCCCAACAGTGCATAGGTCTGGGGCTCTGTACAGACAACTAAGAGGTATCATAATAGAAATTAAGGTTTTGGTTTATGATGGGGTTACATTATAAGGGAGAAAACCATGCTCACCACTAAATACCGTAAAATAACACACCACTAAAATTACCACCAATGTAAGCTAACAAAGTATGATCACTAAAATAATATGAGGCCAAGCCCAATCTAAATGCAAGACAAAATTTACCACCAAATTACTGCCAATATTTTTACGGTAAGAAAATACTGCCAAACCCCAAATTTACCCCAATAAGACAAAATATCTTATGGGTAGCCTGGCTGACCTAAATAAAGAGAGTTACAATAGTCTGTGGTGCTCAAGACTAAAGCAGCATCCACGGGGGTGTGATGTTTAGCCAGAACGAAAGGGAGCACCTTGTGTAGTATCCACAATTTAAAGTGCCCAGACTTGCATACAGAGGCTACTTGGAGTGCTATGGAAAGAGAAGATGATAACGTCACACCCAAGCTTTTAACTGAGCATAGGGCAGGTACCTAATGAGATTGGCCAGAACTCTGGGGTCCAAAAGGAAAGAGGACTGGAGGTGTCCACCACCAGCACCTCAGTTTTGGATGCATTGAGCTTCAGCCAGTTGACCGCCATGCAGGAGCCGAGATCTTCCAGGCAGCTCCGTAGACAAGTTGCAGTGTTGGCCATGGTGAGATCCAGCTGAACCAAAATCTGCGTATTGTTGGCGTAAGAGTAATATCTGAACCCATGCGACAGGATAAGAAGGAGAGGGCAGATGTACATGTTAGAAAGAGTGAGGGAGAGCGCCAAACCCTGGGGCACTACACAGGAGAGCAGTCCCGGAAGAGACCAGAAAGGGGGCAAGGATACTGACTGGGTCTGATTTGACAGAAAAGCTTGAAACCAGTCAAGGACTTGACCTGAAATACCAGCATCAGACAGCTGAGCCAGGAGGATGGGGTGGTCAACCATGTCAAATACGCTTAGAGGTCCAACAGTAGTACCGCTCCCACCCCGCCGTGGTCAACTAACTGGGTGAGATCGTCCATAACAGAGTTAAGAACAGACTCTGTTTGCCTTCCCGGACAAAAGCTAGACTAGAAGGAATCGAAGAAACCAGACATTTTAAGGAAAGAGGAAAGAAGAGGGGAGACCAGGGTCTCAAGCACCTTCATGTTAAAAGGTAGCAGAGAAATAAGTCGGAAGTTGCCCATGACCTTAGGATCAAGAGAGGGCTTCTTCAACAAAGGAAGCACTAGCGGATGTTTCAGTTGGCTTGGAATTGTGCCAGTTTGAGTTATTGATAGCAGCAGTAATATGAGGAAGTATCTTGTTAGCAGTGTCTTTGATCAGGTTAAGATGATTAGCATCTGCCGGAGAAGCAGATTTAAGGCCATGAATGGTCTTAAGTATCTCGAGATCAGAGAACACAGGAAAGGAGGACCAAGAAGCCGTGGGAGCATAAAGCAATGGGAAACATGGGTGGTCACCAGTATCAGGGGCTACTTTTACAATGTCAGTACGCATGGTTTCAATTTTTGAGGAAAAGAATGATGAGAGAGAGTCACACAGGGCTTGAGACAGGATAACCACTGGGCCTGTTATATTTGGAGCAAAAAGGTAACTGACCAATTCAAAAAGGGCCTTGGGTTTATCTATAGCTGCTTCTACCTTAGACCCAAAAAGGCCTTTTGCACTAAAAGAATAGCCTGATGACAGTCAGACAGAAGGTTGCGAAAAGTGAGCTTAGCTGAAGCTGAATAGCATACTCTCTAGTTCCTTTCAGCTTGTCTGCAGCCCAGTTTTTTTAGCTGAAGTTCTTCAGAGAACTGCCTTTATTATTTTTTTTTTGTTTTTTATCTGTTTCTCCTCTGCTTCGCACTTTCCACCTCTCCCCCTTCCATGCACTTTCCCCCTCCCCCCTCTCCCATGCACTTGCGCCTTCCCAATGTCACTGGGCCTAGTACGATTGCTGTTTTGTTCTCCCCTGTTCCCCTCCCTTGACTTGTCGCACTCTGAAACAATTGTGTACGAGCGCAATAGAAATAAAATATCAATCAATCAAAAACCACTGCTCTGATATATGCTTCGTTCCTTTGGACAATCTAAATGCCGCCATATGACATTGCAGGATTTTCCACTTCCACTCCACAGTTTTTTTCTACATGTTCTACATGCTCCTCTGTGTGATTAGGGGTCAGTAGCAAGCCCATAGCCACTCCCCCGGCCATGAGGTCCACCATTTGATTGTTAGGTTATATGAGGATTGGGGGATTACTATCCATACAGTTGTTTGTTGTTTTTTTAATATTGTTATAGGCTGTCCAATTAATTTTTATTAACTAGGGAGTTCAGAATGATATTCTGTTGCATGTACTTTGTTTCCATCGATTCATACAATGGTAAAAGACTGCGCATGCCTGTATTAATTAATTGTGGCTAGATGGGATTCAAGTAAGGTGTTTGGTGGATGGCTCATGCCAAAGGATGGTCGTGGGGTAGGTCTGGAAATGGAAATGGGCGTGGATCTCAACGAGTCTGAAGAATTTGGGGAGCTGGATAGAGCATAGGTGAGCTGGATAAATTCATGGAGGATTTGCACGTTGGCTTTGGGTTTTGTGTTTCTACAATTATTACCCAGTCCCTTGGCAATAAATAATTGTTCTAATGCAGATTCATCGTCTACCACAAGTCTCACATTCACAACAGGCATTACTTTTAAGCCCACCTCCCCCATGTCACCTGGGCTATCGATAGTGATCCTAGGATTTTTGATCACTGACGGATCACCAAAAGTGGGAAGACCTGTGACTTGAGAGTATAAGAAAGGGCACGATAACTGATCATCCACATGCACAATTACATCTCTAGTTCCTGGGTCCACGGCCAGAGGCTGATCATGCCCTTGAATGGTAGATTTTTCTGAGTGGACACTCATCATTTGAGATGGACATTCAAGTAGAGTTTTGTCAGTAATTACTGACCTTATTTGTTGGTCTGCCACCTAATGTAATTGCGTGGGTCCCGATTCCATGTTACGCTCCTGTTGATCTCCAGGCATAACCTGGGGAGCTCCGAATGAATGTAGGGGCTCGCGGGAAGGGCTCATTATCTGGTCTCTTTTAACACGATAGAAGTGTCTAATATTGCCAGCTGTCAACTTCATAGGATTCACTTTTAGATTTCTAGATGTAATTACATGTCGGTCTGGCTCAGCCGTTTGGAATTCAACACTACAGCTGGCCGATATGAATACCGTGGTTGCCTGTTCTAGCATATGCGATGTCAGTGAATACAAGGCCTTCAAGCTGATAATCACAATTTATATACATATCTGGGGGCCTACTGCTGAGCCGCTAAACCGCGTAACACCGTAATAGCACTGAACGTTGCACTTACACGTTTGCGCGCACGCGGCTGCGCGCATGCTTCAGGTAAAATAGGCATGCCAAATGAAGGGGGTGTGGCTTGCACACTCTGCAAAGAAAAGGGTAACAGAAGCAAAATATGATTATTTAAAGTGATCTGTCCAGTAGCTATTCAACAATGAGTATTAGGAAGTCCTTTTGGTTCGTACCATGTTCTCTGATGGATTGGAATTCGATGGATATGAATGATAGTTCCAATAGTCTCTGTGTCCAAACAGCGTACCGGAACAGCCTAACAGCACTCAACGTTGCACTCACATGTTTGTGCGCATGCAGTTGCGCGCACGCTCCAGGTAAAATAAGCACACAAAATGAAGGAGGTGTGACTTGCACACTCACGTTCTCTGATGGGTTGGAATTCGATGGATATGAATGATAGTTCCAATAGTATCTGGGTCCAAACAGCGTACCGACACAGCGTAACAGCACTCAGCGTTGCACTCACACGCACTGCTTTGTCTAATACCATCTGGATACCTTCCAGTATAACTTTCCTAATTGAGATTTAGTTGAAGGTCCCAGACCCTCCTCACCCACCCCATTGCGCTCAACAGAAGGTTATCAAAACATGCTCAAGATTTCTTTGCGTTCTGGTGATCTCTTTTATCTCCTGGTTTAAATAATTGTTGCACGTGAACTAGTTTTCCGAAATGTGTTCAAATACTATGTTAGCAGTCACTCAGGCATATGTTAGCAACCCCATGCATAGGATTGCAGCAATACTTTACCATCCAGGCATATGTGAGCAACAACATGGCATAAGATGGCAGCAATACTTTACCATGCAAGCATATGTTAGCATCAACATGCCATAAAATTGCAGCAATACATTACCATCCAGGCATATGTTAGCATCAACATGGCACAAGATTGCAGCAATACTTTACCATGCAAGCATATGTTAGCATCAACATGCCATAAGATTGCAGCAATACTTTACCATCCAGGCATATGTTAGCATCAACATGGCACAAGATTGCAGCAATACTTGACCATCCGGGGCTGGAATGTTGAAGGCCACTGGCACATGAACATTGATTTCTCACTTGCATTACTGGCATGTGAGGCTGGCTCAGGGGCAACGCACTAGTCCTAGAACCTAGACAATGCCAAGCGGCACGGGATTTATACCCGATCTCGCATTGAGAGGCTGGAATCCGGCATAAAGAGCGATATAAAAACTATTTTTACTCAAAACTACTTTATTCAATTGGGCGCAATGTCTGAGTTTGGGACTATTTCTCCAGTAGTGCACATCTTAGCTGTGCAGCTAATGTTTCCAATGGGTGCAGTCTTCCTTGCTGCAACGTAAGATTGGTGCCATCAACATGTCTGTCCTGGTTCAGCCCTGATAAAGGCATGCACCGATATGCATGTGCAATCCCAATTGCGTCAAGGCGGCTATGAGTGAGATATGAGAGAAAGGCATTACAAATGAAATGGGACCATTCCTTTGCATGTGTAGGGGAGTTACTAATCAATAGAGCGAGAATGAGGCAATTACAGGTATCACACTGATCTCAACTGGTAATGCAATTGTAGGCTACTGGAGCTTACAGGTCCATAGCAAACAGAGTGAGGATGTATAGAACCCTTTCCTCTGCAGGCTAGGTAGCAACAATCAATAGGCGTGGAATTCATTCTTACTCTGAAGCCAACTAAAGAGGTTTCAGCCCAACGCACGGAGAGGTGAGCAAGCAGCGGAACAGTCAATAGTGTGTAGAAAACATTAGGGGAACAGCATCCCGAACTTAGGAATTAAAAAGTGTTAACTGTTCATTAGCAAAGAAAATAAGGGAATCAAGAAAAGGCATAAGTAATTATTATCTGGTTTAGTTACAAAAACCATATTGATTATTTTAAGGATTTCAATCAGCTGTGCTAACTAACAGCAAGGAAACAGAAAAAGAATGGACAACGAGCACCATGGAATGAAAACCGGGTCTTCATGAAATGTTGATGTTATGCTGATGTTTAATTTAAATTTTGTTTACAGACTCCTGAAGATCCATATTAAATACACGGTGAAACACTTGTGGAAAGGAGCAATATAGTGATATGTACCTATTAAGAAAAACAAAGCAAAGTAAAACCTTTCTTTCGATTTAGATTTGAAAAAATAAAGCATTAATGAAGAATTCAACTGATGATTGGACAATGTGATGTGTTAAAACTTGAAAGCATTCTCCCCACAATTAAATGAATATAATAATTGGCGCACAACAAAAGATACCATCTGAGAGAATAGAGTCCACCAGTATATTGCTACGGTCACAATATAGGTATCTGTTGTGTCGACAATTAAGAAAAAGGAAAACGTAAGAGACAGATTCGCCTATGATTAGAAGCTCTTCCTTGACCGGACTTTGATGATAAGTACCCAGAAAACAGCTTACGTATCATCGCTGGATCAGCACTGGTGCCCCCCACTTCCAAGACTGCACTTTCATTTCTGTCTCTTTCATATCATATCATTTTTTTCTTTTAAGTGGGAGTGCAGTGGTGTAAACCACTACTCTTCCACTTGCACTTCTATCTCCGAAAAAGGAGAGAATGTTGTGTTTTCTTTTTATTGACAAATCACAATGACAGGTCCTTTTACGTGACGTGCACATCACTGTGCAATGCACCCCCAGCATTCTTGTGGGGTAACGTTGGGCGAGGGCTCCCAGCACTAATGCATGCAATGGGGCTGGCTAGCTTACTGTATGAACTGGTTTCATAGGAGAGGTCACCTTTGAAATTAAGATGACCTGCCCGATTCCTGAAACTGGGCATCTAAAATAAGCTCTTCCCCTTCACTATTTTTAGATGTCTAGTATTTGTTATCAGGATCCTGGTGCCCGTATCCAGGATCTAAAAACGACTATTCACAGATGCGTGGATATAGTGTCGAGCTTGCTTCTTGGCTCACTAACAGTCTCGCCCATGTAGGGGCTAGCACTCTTCTTGGCTCACTAACAGTCTCGCGCATACAGGGTCTAGCACTCTTATTGGCTCACTAACTGTCTCGCGCATGCAGGGGCTAGCACTCTTCTTGGCTCACTAACAGTCTCGCGCATACAGGGTCTAGCACTCTTCTTCGCTCTTTAACAGTCTCGCGCATACAGGGGCTAGCACTCTTCTTGGCTCACTAACAGTCTCGCGCATACAGGGGCTAGCACCCTTCTTGGCTCACTAACAGTCTCGCGCATACAGGGGCTAGCACTGTTCTTGGCTCACTAACAGTCTCGCGCATACAGGGGCTAGCACTCTTCTTGGCTCACTAACAGTCTTGCGTATACAGGGGCTAGCACTCTTCTTGGCTCACTTAGCCTCACAGATATAGCGCACAAAGCTCTTCTTGGCCCCCAGTCTTGCACATATTAGTGCCACTTACCTTGGGAAATGAACTCCCCAGCAAGAATTATATTTTCTCTTGCCAGGCTAATACCAATACTTTTACCAGCAAGTATTTCTTTTTCCTTACCAGCGATATGGTCAATGCAGGTCAGAAGAACCCAAGACCCGAGTGCAGTTCTGCTTCTATGAGACTGGCAGAGACACCCAGGAATATGTTATCTGAAGGGGAAATGCTCTTTTTTGAATTTTTGGAACTTGGGATGTGCTGATCACTATTGTGGTCTGAAGTTGTAAGAACTACCCATCCCAGAATCCTGTGCAGCGACTGTTGGGCAGAGCCAAGGCCCTTTGTGCTGCCTATAAATCTAAGCTAACGCACACTGTCGCACCAAGGATTGGATCAGAACCCGAACCCTCTGACCAGAAGACTCACTGCCACCACTGCAAACCCCTTGACCGCTACCCGCGGCCCATCACTGCAAAGACCCTGTGAAACCAGCCCTACTGTGACAAGACCACACAGACCAAGAAGAATACTAACCCACGACTACATACTCAACCCGAAAAGATGGAGTAATGAGGCTCAAGCCTTGGTATCCAAAAATCTCTGCTGATGGAAAACAATCTATCAGTGAGAAGAAGAAGAAGAAGAAGAAGAAGAAGCGCAGACTTTCGCACCATCAGATGGCAGGGCGGAGGACGAGGAAGCAGGTATGGCTGCTGAACAAACCGCAAAAAAAATCAGACACAGTGCTAGGAGATCCGGTGAGGTAAGGAATATTCCTTAAGTGCTACCCCCATCCCGGCACCCAACAATGACGAAGGTAAAAAACACTTCACAATCTCAAAAGATCACTAATTTCTCCCCTCTTAACATGCCATTTGTAGAGAGCTCTAATGTTGCTGAACATTTGCGTGTCTCTCTAGCTTGTTTGGGTTCCAAAGTTACAGGGTTTCTAATTGCTTCATTAAATTTGGAACTTGGAGAAGGTCCCAGTGCAGGAGTCGCTCGACGGACCCTAATTGATGTTGCAGAACCTGCTATAGAATTGGGTGTGAGGATTGCTCCTGCTCACAAATCAATTTTGCCCCCCCCTATCACAAAGTGTTTGCCAAAATGCACTAGAAATTGGGGTGAGTTCTGAGCACGTTGGCAGTTGTGTGAATGGGCAGCAGTTGGAGGTTATGGTTCACCCGGTTCTGTTGGGATGTGGGTACGACACCTTGCTAGATCCCTCTGATAAACCACAAATGAGTTCAACTGCTCTTGGTGTTGATTTCGGAGCAGAGGAATCCTTGTGTACCTTTGTAAGGGGAACTGCAAGCCGATCTGCTTCTATTTGCAACGCACAACCGGTGAACTCCTCAATACGCATTGGTGTGATTGAGATGGAGAGTGAACACAGAGATCCACAATCCCCAACTGATTGGGTTTTAGCCAACAGTGTGTTGTCATCTCCCATCAAATTGCAGGCGCTGGACTTTTTGCTCTCCCCCTTGGAAGGTTGGGTAATTAACTGTGATAAACGTTTAAAAAAGAGAGTGGCTAACTGTAGGGCAACAAGGGAGAGAAATAAGGTACTGTGTCAAATGAAATGCATCATGGAGGCATCGTGATTAGGGATATTTTGGGGGTTAATGCCCCACACATGATGACATATGGCAATGATGATGACTCATGTCCAGTTCATAATATTGTTTCGACACGGGGTGAGACTGTTGTCTGTCCGAAACCCAGCCCTATTGTGAAAGCAACCGAGATGGGTGAGGTTTCTACGACCCTTAGGCTATCAGCACTCATGTTAATAATCCTGCTGATGAATCTAGAATTTCGAGGCAGAGTGATGAAGTTGAGAAGGCTGGTGGGGGGGGGGGGGTAGCTATCAACCCGATTACAGACATGCGTGATCACTTGCTTAATGGGTCGACCAAACCTCACTTAGTAACGAGGACCCAGGTTGACACTGTTGGTAACATTGAAGTTTGTGATGTGACTGATTTCTTGATTGATGAGATCGAAGGTCCAATTATGGACGAGAGACAAAAAATAGATGAGAGTAGATGCCCTCCTGGCAGTGCTAAATCACATCAGCCTATTGGCCCAATTACTATGCAGAACAACAGAAGAGGCTGACTCTGGGGCTGTAGCCCTAATACTCATTGCAGCTCTGAAAGTGCTGACGGCAACAGTACTAATCACTTGGGGAATCTACTAGAATTGCGAGCACATAGCTGGTCAGATAGCACCGAGAGTAGAGCGCTCGCTTTGACATCTGTGCTGAGCCTGCCGAAGCAGGTTGGAACCCGGCAGGGCCAAACTCAGCCTTCATCCTTCTGAGGTTGATAAATGAGCACCACACACTGTGGGAAATAGGCAGTACTCAGATGCCTGAGGGTTTGTAGCGCTATATAAATGCTAAAATAAATTCTGGACTCCCCCGAATGTATGCTCAATAGAAGAGCCCTTCTGGACTTGTTCCACCTAATAATGCCATTAAGACTGGTTGCTTTAGATGATTTGAAGATTGTGGAACCGCTGGAGAATGTGTCTCTTCCTATTGCCTTTGTGCATTTTAAATCTGTGATGGTTCTGAAGTCAGTAGGACGGAAATTAACCCGATCTTGTTAGCAAGAGACGAGGAAACAATGTCTAGGAAATCGTTATTAAGACATTTGTCTAGTGGGGAGAAACTTACGATGCCCATAACCTATGAAGGGGACCATAGGACCTACCCACATAATCATGAGACAGATTGGTCCTGATGGGCAGGCACATTACAGCCAAACCCTAGCAACACCTGCACCATGTTATCCTGTAATTCTAGAGGTAATGCACATTATGGGGTAGAGGGCGGATTAGCATCTTTGATCAACAACTTTGCCATTGCCGCCCTGTAAGGAACTTGGGCAATGGATCCTAGAGAATTCGATGGTCACAATTCCAATATACCCTGCAGCGACTAAAGGCCCCAGGGCTCCCCCTGGCGCAAAAGTGGCCTTCTCATGAATGTATATAACCTGTTAACAATAGATAGAATTGGGCTGGAATGGGATTTTCCTCTAGTGGGGATCATCTCAGAGAATTTGAGTAACAAAAAGAATAGGCTTCTTGTTTTTAATCTGCATGATCCCCCTGGTTTGGGGGTAACCTCTAAAATGGGCCTGGAGTGGAAAAGACTTTTTACTTTAGTCACAAATTAAAAAGAGCCATTTAGAAAGACCGCTCTGAGAACGCAGACAGGCGATCCAGGACGGGCAGGGGGGAAGACAAGACGGCAGATGGCTGACAGATAAGTTTATGTTTGGGTGCATGTGTGTATGTTGTGGGGAGAAGGTGTGTGTCTGCTGTGTGTGTTTGTGTATATTTCTAAGAATGCTCGTCTGCTATGGTTGTGGCGGGGGGTTGTGTGGTTTCAAAGGGGAGGGGCTGGGGGGGTGAAAATATTAAAGGCTGCACCAAAACGGCTGAAATACATCAATCTTTTTTGTGTGCTCCCTTTAATATTCGAGAATAGGACATAGAACCCTAAACTCATGAGTGCTATTAGTCAGGTGTGTGTTCTGGTAGGCCCTGACCCAGATATGACGATTCTACTTATGGGTGATTTTAAACTGAAAAAAACCTGTGCAGGGGCCACATGAATTGGAAACTATCTGGAGGATACCCTCTGGCTAATGGTAGGCAAGACTCCTCTAACATGAAGGGCTGCCGTTGGCTTTTATTCCAACAAGGGCTGCAATTGTCCATGGTCAATGCTAGAAAACATGGTGATATCCCATGTGCTTAAACCAGAGTGGGTATGTCTAGTTGTTCCACAGTTGATTACTGCTTTTGGTCTACTTGCAATTTTGACAGTACTTTCTCTATGTCTGTTGTAGCTCATGCAGAGAGTGACCACATGCCCTAGTTGCCGACTTGTTCCTACTTGGTCCCTGAGGTAAGAGAGACCTTGCCTTTGGATGTTGAGGTGAATGTTGCTGGTAATCTTGTATGGAGACCTGGCAACCTGGCCAAGGTAAACACATTTGTCAGTTTTAGAGGACCAAATTAACAAGGGGTTCCTGGGAGTCCCTCTGCCAGACATTAGTCCTGGTTACGAGAGACTTACCCAGAGTCTTTAGCTCACTACCTTTCACAGAGAAGTAATATCCCAAACATATCAGTCTTTGTCCTGCCCTGGGGCAGTCTAGCACCGAAATGCTAGGCAATTCTCCTCTGAACAAGAGTACCAACAGCAACCCCAGACACGTGTTTCGGTCTGGTTGGACCTCATCAGTAGGGTGGAGCTGTGCCTCTCTAAGAATAGTGAGCACTGCCAGGACCCCCCCCCCCCTTGTGAATTTGCAGTTTTGGAGGACCTACAGATGTGGATTTACAGGTTGGGTAATGTGTGTCAACCGCTCAGGGGATGTTACGGGTAATGAGATGGTCGGTTTGGTTTGAAAATCTGGTTAATGCAGCCATGCCCCGTGCTTTTAAAGGAAAGGGCTGCATGGAGACTGTTTTAAAATAACTAACTCTTAATTCAGGAAGCGCAACCACAAATTTGACCATGAGGATAAGGAAAGGAAAGAACTGTTACACAAGGAAATGAGGAATATTTTTAGCGCAAACCATGGCCCGAATGAAATGGCACATTATGTTGGATCTGCTAGATCTCGGTATAGAGGTTGGCTTTGCCAATGGAAATCAGCCGTCCACATCTTAAATTAGCAGAATTGTATGGATGTCTGTGGTACAAATAACACACGTTTGTTTTGGCATCAGGTAAATGGAAAGACAGGTCAGGCAAAACAAGTTGGTGACAACTCTGGTAAAGCCTTGACCGATTTTATCACTGAATCGTTAGGTAACGCTTTAAGTACAGGAGAATTCAAGTGTGATTGGACTTTGCATTGGAAATGCACTTTTACACATTTGGATCTGATAAGATTGATTAAAAACAGCAAGAAAACAGGGCGCCAGGCCCTGATGGGCTATGCAATGCCGTTATGAAATGAAATCCTGTGGTTTGGTTGCTGTCTGTGTGTTGGCGGGTCATGCTGATCTTGTTGATGAGGAGAGTTGATTGCAGTGGATTTTTCAATCCAGCGTGCTACGGGTGGATCAGCAAAGGGTTGATGCAGTGTTTGATGACATGTAATGTAAAAGGTTGTGTAAATAAAAAGAAATATGAATGATTAGTCTTGGGTACATTTGTCCTTTTTGATACTTTCTCTCCCTTGATTTCATATTCATATACATCAGAGCATATCTGTCATGGACTTGGAATTCTGGCTCCTTCTGGGGTGAGTGAAGTCTTTTGAACCTTACTGACTTCAAGTCAGATGTTTTGGGGCACTGGTCAGTCCCTACGGCTGCCAGTGCAATGCTAGTTTTTCTCCCATTTTCTTTTTCCTGTGTTTTTACTTTGCTATAAATGCCACTTTAGGTGGCGTCTTACAGGGACCTTGTTTTCTTTTTACCTGGAACCATTGTTGGTACCTCCATGTAAACGGGACAGGCTGGTTGCAGTGAGCCATGCTTTACACTTTTTTTCCAGTGCATTATCTTGCACAATTATCTTACTGCAATATTTACATTTTAAATACCATACAATACAAGATCTGTCATTTGTGCGATCTTGCTTTTTGGCCATCTTCCTTCCCTCTGAGCCGGAAACTTTCAAATAAGGCAATGCACCTTTTTGCGGGATCTCATATTACCAATCAAGATGGACTGTTGGTACAGTTTACAAACTAGGCATAGCAGTCCTCTCTGGTATTGCACATATATTTGAAGATAATACTCAGAAACTTAATAAAGATGTAATTAATGTGTTCAGAGGATGCAACTCTCTTCCATCGTCACTAGTGGAATAAATAAATGTGTCCAAAATGACGATACTTCCCAAGCTTCTCTACTAATTTGAGAGTAACCCGTAGATATTCCATTACCTTTATTCGTTCAAATACTCTCTCAAGCACTTGAAAAATAGTTTGAAAAAAAATAAACCGTATTATTTTTGTCATTCACAGTGGTTTCCAGATTATCTGGCCTACTGACTCAGCCTCTCTTTTTGAGTGCCAGGATCAGTCTTCCTCACCTTCAATTGGAAAATACTTTAAAGTCAGTGGGTCTCATTACGAGTTTAACGGTAACGTTTTAGTAGTAATTCTGTTACCGACACGTTTTACTGGTGGTAATGGAATTAGTACCACTTTTACTGCAACACCAAATTATGAATTTTACCATTGAAGGGAAGGATGTACCTCTATCCACATTAAGAGGGCGAATCCTTCATTTTAAAGCTAAAAACCAGTGAAATTACCATGGGCAGATTAGAAACTAATGGAAAATGCACCAAATCTCCCTGTGAATCCAATTGACTCCATGAATGGGGACTATCAGCGCAATACTTGTAATCCTGAGGTCAATCTGCAGGACCAAGTGGCAGTATCGTAGCACAGTTTGTCAGTAATGCAGAAGGAATTACCGGCCATCTCAGAATGAAGCCAGTTGCCATGTGTGAAAAGTAATCCCATCAAATCAAATATTATACAAAATAGTCAGAATTACAACAAATCACAGAAATTCATCATGATTAGAATAAGATAAATCAATAAAAACCATAAAACTGTCAACTAAAAACGTGATTCATCATTATGTACAGTAAGAAAGTGCCATGATAGAGGTAGTCTAGATTCCGAACCTAAACAATTTGCCCCAGTTAGTATTTTATGTATTCATGCCTTTTAGTTCAGGCTTCACAAATTGCCCCAAACATAGAACTAGCACCAGAACTCCCACACAAGGGTATCAGGTAATAATTTGGCCACCAAAAATATCGCCGTACATATGGTCATCGGGAACGGCCATAGGCGATATTTTTGGTGGTGAAAATATTAGGTGCGGGGCTTGTGGGGGTGTCCCCCGCACATACAAAAATGATGTGCGGGTTGCGGCGGTGTCCCCCGCAGGGTCCATGTGTTATTTTCGCCGCAAAAATATGGCGATATTTTTGCATCGCGATATTTTTGCGGAGAAAATATCACATGGAACCCACACAAGGGAATTGGCTGCATCTTCTTATGCGTGCTAGTTCTGAACACCAACGAAAAAAAATCTTGTTCATTTTCAGTTATTTAGGAGCACATTGGGCATCTTGAGTCACCCCTTTAGGACCAGTTTTTAGAATAGTTAGGCACCGGTAAGATAACCAGATGGAAATTCCCCTAAAGTTCTATTTTTTTAAAGCCCTCAACTGATTCAAATAAGGCTCAATGTGAAATTGGTATTTTAGAGCATATATCACTCCATTAAGGGTTTACCACTGTCTTGTTGTAAAGTGTCCACATTCGCACTTTTCCAATATAATTGTTTAATCTTCATAATGTGGGCATAGTTAATGACCTCAGGGTTATCACATAAAAGTCCAAAACCAATTTTATACAGCATTGTATACACATGAACGGCCCAGGGCCAGAGTTGACTTCTATTGATCTACAAAACACAAGCATAGTCTCCTTATACACATTAAATTTAAAAATGACCATAGTCGGAACCATACCATGACAGGCTTAGGGGATGCTACATATCTGATCCCTACACAACCAAGTTCCAAATGAAGGGGAATAGTTGGTGCAAAGCTAAACGTTTCTATGAAGGTGTTTTTGACAGTCAATAGATGCTCAATGTTAACGTGCCCAACAAATTCAGTACCGTAAACTATGGCTGTGGTCACTTGTGCCCTAAAAACCTCAATAATAGGTGCAGTGGCAAGCCCATCCAAAGGTTCAGGGACATTTAGCATTTGTCCTGACGATCTGTTCAAAACAATCTCACTTTTGAGGCGTTGAGGAATCCATGAGCCTTTATTTATTTGTTGTGACATGGTTTTTGAATAACACCTTTCACAAATATTTTAATACACATTTTACAATTATTAAAAACAAAAATATGCAATACACTTATATTAACCACACGTAAATACATTTCCAGATGTTGATATGCCTGTATTACTAAATCCCACATGTCACAGATGGCAAAAGAAAGACTCCACACCTCACAGAGGGGTCAAGGGTTTCTATTGGATTTTCAATGAGCCCTATAGTTTTCCCCCTCTCTCACATCCCGTATCGCACCTCCTCCCTAACCCAAGTGTCTCTGACCCCAGGCTAATAGATAGAGACTGTATACCCCTACTGTCTTATACTAGATGTGAGGAGCAAAAGGCAGGATGCCTTTTCTACCTTTCCCTCAGGGCCTTCTTAATACTGCCCCTATTCTAACCAGATTTTAGTGTTCCAAAAGGGCAGGAGACTTTGCCTTACTGATACACTACCTGACTCAGTCTCCTTTCTACTGTGTGGGTGGACCGCCGATCTCCTTAACCCAAAATAGGCCCACCTCTTAAGAAGCAAGTGCACGTTTGTCCGTAAAGCAAGTCTATTATACAAATGGCTGGGAGGGGCTAGATGATGTTGTAGAGTCAAACTAACCCAAGTCTCAGAGATCCACACAAAGATTTCACATTATATACATTTTATAACAGTTAAAACACTCCCATATATTTTGTTACAGAGTCATCCCCTCAGAGATGATTGGTCAACCCTATACAAAGAAATCAAAACCCCTTCAGATCCCATACTCTCATTAGATAGATGTATTTAACCACCATCCCCTTTAAACACAAATTTGCATTATCACTCATATTTACAGCACACCCATTTTGGGATCTTTCCGTAGTAGATCAGGACATCATTGCATGGTTACATCTTCGCGAAACAATCATAATTTACTACAAGTTCCAACTGGTTGGGGACCTCTAACCCCGATTGTGATGCAGATGGCTTTTCCAAGGATAATTCAACAATACGAGGAGGGAGAGACACAAACAAGTTCGCTTGAACTTTGATAAGAACCTTATCTGCCAAGACTTGCTGGCAACTTCATTTCACTCTAATTTTTAACTAATACCATTTCCACACACATGGCCTCTGGCCACATCCTGGTCATTCCTGAGAACTGATCAAAACCCATAAACCATTTGTCCACTCTTCCCTTAAGCAGTCCTTGCACCTGGTTTATTACCTGGCCCAAAACTGACCCTAACTGTTGACCGGACTTTCCTGCTCACTGAATTCCACGCTACCATGTACTTAAAAAGATTATACCTACTCTCCACAATAGTACCATGCCATAAAAATCCTTGCCTGGCCACACTGACTATTTTGATGTTATCGCAGCTGACCAAATGCAATTAGCTACCTTTCCCCCCTCTTCAACCTCGATCAACCAGCTTCCCTGGTCACACTGAGTTGATCTCACCATCCCAGGTTTCTGAAGCCTACACAACCCCTAGCTATAAGTGGTCCTGCGGTATACAGATCAGTCTATTTGTCATGTACCCCTTGTTCCCCAACTGTCCCGAACACAGTTTCCTAAAACCCCCATGTATGTATGTCTGTGCATGTATGTTCCAAACTAACGTGTCCCCCCTCAGTGGTTTCCCTATCTGCGCATCTCCTTTCTAGTGTGCACATGGGAAGCTCTGATCTTTAGGTGCTACATGGCATGCGGCACAGCTATATCATGTTAATATTTTATCGGCAGACTTTTCATTATGTTGCTATCCGCGTGCGCATTTCAAATTGATTAACTATTCACAATGTAACACTAATTGTAATACTCGTCCCATTCTCATTAACTACATTAGATAGATGCTAAATTGCAACATTGCACCGTCACCCCAGTCCCCAATATGGCGCACACAATGCAAACCCCTCTTTCCCAATGAGATCTTTATCAACCACCCCAACATTCCCCCCTTTAGTTGATACATTAACTAATAAACCAATTCCTTGTTCCTTTAAACCATCTTCTTGGGGGAAATAAATCCCTACAAACCTTTCTCATGCTAGTCCCAGTGTGGGCATACTCCTCTGGTGAACAAACCCAACTTGTCCCACCATCACTTCTGCAATGTACCCGCTGTTCCACTCAATAACCCCAATTTGGTGGAGGACATAAGACCGCACCTGGAGTCCCAACTAATGGCAGCTGTTTAGGTATCTGGGGAGGACAGCATCATAAGAGCATCTGGAAGGTACAAAAGATGATGATCAAGAAAACAAGAATTGGCATGAGGATCTTTACAGCTATACATATCCACGAAGGCACCCAAGAGAAAAGACGGTCCAACCAAGGGTCACTTGTAATTCCTTTGTCCGTCTCCATGACCCCCTTAGATTATGCATAGTGGCAATTGCTGTGTCAGGGTCCACTTTTCTGAATCATGCTCCCAATTATTTGATCCACTCACCCATCCATGTCTGTTCGGAGGTTGAGTATGTAGCTGTTTTGCAGAGCTATGAGCCGCAAGGCCCACAGTTCTTCTTTAACTGCACTAACGGCTGACTCAGAAGAATTTACAAATAATAAAAGTTCATAACGGGTAACCTGTAGGCACTAGACATTCGGGATAGCTTGAACACCAGGGGCCAAGAAACAAGAAAAAACATCTCAGTTTGTATGAACAGTCGATCCTGCTCAGGAATGTTATCCAGAGCTTCTGTAGATGCTGACCATATATAAAAAAACAAAAGGCTTGGTCCCACCCCAAAAGGGGCAGTCCAGCCCAAACTGCTTGGTCACATCCTATTTGCACGAGATGGCAAGCATCCCCAGACATATTTTGGCCTTGTTGGGTCTTATCCATGAGGAGTAAATCGGGTCTCTATGCCCAGCAGGCATGGGACCCACGTCTGGGCATACCCGTGCCACTTGGGGCGACTAAGAGAAACAAAAGAGGTGATGGCTGGAAGTTTTAAAATAAATCCTAACATCTGCCATTGATCTGGACTGCCCCTTTTGGGGTGGCACCAAGCATGATTTGCATATGACCTTCTCCCTTTGTAATGGCTTGGCAGGTGAAGAACGATCATCTGGAGGGTTGCCCAGAGCAGTGCCAGAGGATAGGATTAATTGTAAGTCTTCCAGCCAAGACCTCTTTTGTTTTGCTGTAGTGACCCTAAGTGGGATGGGTATGCCCAGACGTAGGTCCTGTGCCTACTGGGTCTAGAGACCAAAGTTACTACTAGCTGATGAGGCCCAACAAGGCCAAAACATGTTTGAGAATGATTGTGATCTTGTGCAGAAGGGATTTGACCAGGCAGCTTTGGCTGGACTGCTGGGACCTAGCCTGATAAGGCATTTCCTCTTTTGTAATGGCTTGGCAGGTGAAGAACGATGGTCTGGAGGGATGCCCAGAGCAATGCCAAAGGTTAGGATTAATTCCAAACCTTCCAGACATAACCTCTTTTGTTTTGTAATGCCCACAAGTGGTCCAGCACCTTCTCCAAATCCTCTGTCCAATATGGCGATGTATTTTCAATGATGAGCATGGTCTTTGGTGCTTTCCTTTGCTCTATCGCTAACTGACAAGGCACCACAATCTCAAAAAACCATCTCTCCTGTGTCTTCTGCTTCCTCTGACAATTGTTTGTCGGACACATCCTTAAGCAATAAGGTCAGTTCGATGTTCAAGACTGTGTGCCACTCTCTGCCATGCTCATCAGTGCCTTGAAGAATCATAAAAATGGTGCCTGGCGTTACCTCCTGTGACTTAGTGGGCCGAAAACAAAAATTCAATTGGTATCTGTCATGTCCGATCCCCGAGACCTAACTCAACACATCCATTACTCCATAAATGACCAAGGCTGAATTCACAGGTACCCACCCTTGTCACACTGTCTTCGTAAAATGCGCACAAAAGCGCTGCTTCTCCCACCGGATACAAACCTGGAGTTGAACATACTATACCTTCCTCCATGAAGGCAATCTTCATGTTATCTCCCCAAGAGTTTTGCCGAGGTATCTATACAATAAAAGAAGGGAGGAGATACATAGTGTGTACTTACCCTAATACGTAGATCCTCAGTGTAAGGAACCAACAGGATAGTCCTAGAGAATTCCTATGTGTCCATAGTTTTGCCTGACAAGGAAAACTCACCTTCCTTGATGCAAGATTGTGTAGGCCCTGTATCGACCATGAATGCAAACGATTGATCACCTACCTTTACACCAATATGAGGCAAACTAGCTTTTGGACATAGATATTAAAAAGCATATGGGATAGGGTGGACATGTAAAGCTTATTCGCGACTCTCACAGTGGAATGGTCAGACGAGCTTTCGAGGTGTTTGGTGTGTGACTTTTTCTAGGAGTAAATGATTCTTCTCCCATGCCTGCACCGGTGCCTGCACTGGTTGGCTGGAATATATAGGTCTGTGCAGCCGAAGGCGTTAGGTTCTGTTCAACCCACAACTGCTGTGATCGCACAGAACCTGGGGCATATGGCATGGTTGGGGTTGCATTTGCTTGGCACCTACGTTAAACAGCTGTGCTGTGGCCTACTTTGACAATCTTGTGCCATGTGTCCCGTTCTTCCACATGACCAACACTGGATCCCATAGATTCCTCCATAATTAGCTCCCATTGTTCTGATAAACCAGAGCCCCATTCCTCAGACCCACCTCCTTGCGGAAATACTCCATTACCTCTTGGAAACCTTCTCATTTGCCTTTGACCAAGAGCATACCCATCCATTCAACCTTGTGCCATACCTGATTCAATATGTCCTTGCTGTCCAACCCTGGAGCAGGTAATCACTGCTCCTTCTAAACCGATCTTCGCTAGTTATTTCTGAAAAAGCTTGACCTCTGCCTTTTGTGCCTGTTCCCTACTCTCCTTTTCATCTTTGTGTCTCCTCTAACAAAAATGCACAATGAGTGCCTGAATTTCCAGCCAACCATTGGACTCTATCCCCACTACCATATCCAGATCATGCTAGAAAGTCCCTTTTTAGCATATGATAGAAAATAGCCACATTCTTATTGCACGCTTCTCCCGTCTCTGCCCTCCACATCTCCTGAATCAACTAGCTATGTGGGGCAGGATCGTCATCCAATTTCATTGTCTTGGCCAGAATCAAATTTATATCTGGCATATCGGGATACATAACCCAAAGGGGTCCCCGTACCTGTGCACATTATTGCTCCATCATGGATGTTCACATTCAACTGAACTCCGGGATACCCTGATCACCTCCAAAGATCGTGTGACCATTCCAGCCTTAGAGTCATGAATAAGCTTTTCATGTCCCCTATGGCCAACATGACACCGACAGTCTGTTTTTCCAATGCATAAATTCACTTGCCCGCCCCTGCAGTGAGCGAAGAGAGTGTCATCATCAAGTTATTCCAATCTATGTGTGAACACAGGACATAATACACCATTACCTGTCCCTTTTGGAGCAACAGAAATTGAGTCAAACTCGCTTTTACTGGGGCTCTTGCCGTCATTCCCTTGCTACTCACTATGGCCATAAGAGTACCACGGCATGTCCTACGACCCCATGGTGTGATTTCTGTAGCCACCGCTGCTGGAGAAGGAGGTCGGGCTGTTATACCCTGTTCTCCTTGCTCATCATCTGATTCCTATTCATCCTCATTGCCTTCCCCGGCTATCTCATCCTCTGGCCTTTCTATGGGCACAGAAGCATACTCAGCAGTACCGTAGTATGCCAGTTCCCATTCTCCTTGCTAAAGTCCTGTACCCATAACAACACTTTCTCCTTCAAGGTCTATGTTGACCTCCGTGATGACTGTTTTATTGAGTGAAACAAGAACTTGTCCATGCCTCCACCTCCCCTCTTCCACATCCTTTACCTACCAATTTGCATCTTCCTGCTCTTCACTCATCTGCTTTTGTAACAGCACTACCTCTTCTTCTGCTAGACTCAACACTTCTTCCAATTTGTTCCGCTCCTGCTTTTCCAGTAAAGTCTGCAACATAACCTCTATTCTAGCTGTAGAGGCACGGTTCTCCCTTTCTCACCCACACTCAGCCCTTCACCTACCCTTTCTTTGCTAGTCCCTCTCTATCACTCCTACACCCTTATTCTCTCTGCTAACCTAGCAGTCATGGGAGTGGTTCCCCTTTTGTCCTCCATTCTCAGTCTTTCTATGGTCCTGACCATGTCAGGCTCTGGAGGGTTTTCTATGAATTCTCAGGAATCTTGTGGAGGCAATACATTGCACACCCAGCAGGAACTCACCCACAGGTAAAACAATGTACTACACTGTGGGGAAGGTCCTGCCATGTGGGAGTACTACTTGAGACTCCTAGTTGTCAATTCTGGATAGGAGCTGTAGCAAGGTTACAAAGTGAATGTATTAATAACATGCCATCATACTATATAACATACAATAAAGAGTCCTGAAATGTATAACCCATCTTCAGTACCTGTAGATAGTCTGCTGTCCTCCTTTAGCCTAATCGTCTGCATGGAATACAAAGGCCCTCATTACGACCCTGGCGGAGAACCATGGTGCAATTTGCACCATGGTCCATGGCGCAAAGCTGCCAACTCCGCCATGGTGGTTGGCGGACTTACCGCCCCATTCCGACCTTGGCGGGGCGGTAAGTCCCCAATCCCCATTTACCCTTCCCCATTCCCATTTTTGCCCCATAGGGTATAATGGGAGTGGGGAAGGCGTTAATTACGCCACCGTAATTTACGGTGGCGTAATTAACGACAAGTCCCGTAGCGCCATGGATTTTTCCGCCTGCAAAAAGCAGGCGTAAAAATCACCATGGCGCTACAGGAACTCGTAGTCTGGCGGAAAGGTACCCCATGCATTACGCCGGCGGAAACCCATTTCCGCCAGGGTCGTAATGAGGGCCAAAGTGACATGATCAAAACCCAACTAAATAATCAAAATACCTGTTTCCCTAACACTAACCAGCCACTTGGCTTCATGATTTCAACTGTTGCGAGAACGTCAGAGCACTGATGTTCTGAGCCTAATATAGGCTCCATCTGGTGATGGCAGATAGGAGCACGACCTTGTGATTAGAGTAAAGCACCCTACTGAATGTTCACGCCCGGAGCCTGTGTCACCAGCGAGTACCCGGCAAGTCTTCCTCAACGCTCCTTGCCATGCAGCCCCCTGGATGCTATTATGCACCAGGGGGCCCGGAAAGCCCATAAAAACGGGCTTGCTGCATGAGGGAGTGGGCACTACCTCACCCAAACACCTGCTGTGTGAGGATTTGAGCACAGTGTCACCCAAACCCTAACAGCATTCCCCTCCTACGACACCGCCCCCAACCGAGGTCCAAGAGAAAATGCCCAGGCTTGCCGGGATAACTGCTGTGAAAGGTACGTAGGGGTCTTGAGGCCGTGATGTCATCCACAGGAACCCACGAACGGTCCTCCACCCCGTAGCCCTTCCAATGGACCAGATACTGAAACTTGCAGCTGTGCATACGAGAATCAATGATCTTCTGTACCTTGTATTCCTCCTGAGGACCCACTGGGGGAGGCTTGGATCTAACTTGACATGGATAAATCCAAGGGACCTGATTTTGGTTTTAAAAGGGAGACAAGGAACTCAGGATGAATATGGTAATGAGAGGGCAACTGTAATTCCACTGCTACCAGATTGATAATCTGGTTAGTTGGAAAAGGACCAATGAAACAAAGTTTGAGTTTTTGCTTAATGAAGGTAGATTTATGTGACTGGTGGATAACCATACATGATCCTTAACCTGATAACAAGGAGAAGATCTGCGTTTTCTTTTGGCATATTTATAGGCTTGCTCTTGGGATAAATGTTTTTGCCTTGCCCAGTCTGCCCTTCATTTGTTTCATGAAGACTTGAACTGCTGGAACAGATGAATACCAGGTGAATGAAAAAGAAAGGAACTAGGATGTACACTGTCTGCAAGATGAAAAGGGGTATCCATGATAAGGTGCAATAGGAATTGTTATATGCAAATTTGGCTAGAGGCAAGAGACGGGTCCATCCATGTTCATACTACGTAAGATAACACCTAAGATATTGACCAATCATCTGGTTGGCTCTCTCACTCTGACCATCGATTTTAGGATGGTAAGCTAATGAATAGTTCAGGCGTACCTCCATTTCTTTGCTTACGGCCCTCCAGAAGGTAGAGACAAACTAAGTTCCTCTATCTGTGATAATAGAGGTGGGTATGCCATGGAGACAGATTACGTTCTGCAGGAAACATTGAGCAATTTTCGGGCTGAAAGGACTTCCTTGAGGGCTATTAAGTGAGCCATTTTAGTATATGAATCCACTACATTTAGTATCACCATAAAACCCCCTTCACTGGGGAGATCTGTGATGAAGTCCATGGAACATATTTGCCATGGTGGCTCTGGAAGGGGTAAAGGTTGTAATAATCTGAATGCTTCCCACGTAGTGTCTTGGATTGGGCACATATCTCACACATGTGAATGTAATCAACAATATCATCCTTGAGCATCTTCCACCAGACATATTGTTGTACCTTCTCTATGGTTTTTCATATAGCAAAGTGCCCTGCTCCAGGGAGATCATGCACCAGTGCAGCATGGTGTGTTGACCTGCTCTCATAGGCAACCATAACCAATGGTCGTGAAACAATAACCCTTGTTCTTCAGTATGGTTTATGTTTTCTTTTAGGAAGGATTCCCTCATCTGTGTAGTATAGGTATTAATCAATGTTTCTTCATACTCCAATAAAGGTGAAGCTGTAACCAAAATGATTTTCTCTGGGCATACGAAAGGGATCGCTTGACTATCATCATCTTATCAACGATAAGCATAAAATAAGGCATCGGCCTTGGTATTTTGGCAACCTGGTTTAAATGTGACAAGAAAATCAAACCTTGAAAAGAAGCGTATCCAGCAGTTCTGACGCTGGTTCATTGCCTGAGCTATTTTTTTAAAAAAGGTTACAGCGATCCACATAGACCATTATGTTGTGCCTGGCTCCCTCTAATAAGTGCCTCCAATTCAGGAAGGTGTCTTTTATGGCTAATAGCTCCTTCTCAAAAAGGGCGTATTTCCTCTCCTCTGGATTCAAGGTCCTGGAGTAATAGGCAAGAGGAAGTGAAAATGCAGTCTTGGGGTCTTTCTGTAAAAAAACACTCCCAAACCATAATTGGAGGCATCTGATTCCCATAAAAATGGCAAGCCTGGATCTGGGAGCCATAGGACAGGTGCCGTGGTAAACAAGGTTTTGAGGGTCTCAAAAGCTTGGTCTGTGTCTTGATTCCAGGTATAAGGAACATCCTTTTTCAAAAAGCGTCTTAAGGGGACAAGAATTTCCAGGGGATGAATCTACGATAAACGTTTGTAAAACCTAGGACTCTTTGCAATGCTTTTATAGTAGACGGTACAGGCGATTCTGAGATGGCAGAGATCTTCCTTGGATCCATTCCGATACATCCATGTGTTAATACATAACCCAAGTAGTTGATCCGTTGTTTGTGGAATTCACATTTCGTAATCTTGGCATAAAGCTGGTGGCTATGTAGTCTGTAAAGGATTTCCCTCACATGTGTTACATGTTGTTCATAAGAAGGGGAAAATATAAGGAAGTCATCTAAATAGATGACAACAAAAACATCCAAGAGGTCACAATATATATTGTTAAGGAAGTGTTGGAAAACACCATGGCCGTTACAAAGCCTGAAGGGCATGACAAGGTACTCATAATGTCCAAACCTGGTTCAATAGGCTGTATCTCACTCGTCTCCTTCTGCCATTCGAACCAGGTTATATGCTCCCCTCAAATCAAGTTTTGTATAAATGCTGCAATCCTTGGCCTGGTCTAAGGGTACCTGTATTGATGGAAGGTGGTGGTGATTCTTGACGGTACTTGCATTTAGTTTCCTATAGTCGGCACACATTCGGAGCTCTGTCTCTTCTTTCTTGGGGATAAAAAACAAAGGGGCCCCTGCAGGGGATGTGACGTGGTGAATAAATCCTTTTCTCAAGTTATCCTTAATGTATTCATTTAACACAAGGTTTTCTCAGAGAAGCATACGTTCATCTGTGTGTAATTCGGGCATCCCGATAAAGTTCTATTTGGTAGTCATACTGCCTATGTGGAGGCAACGTTTTGGCTTTTTTGTGGTCAATTACATCAGAAAAATCATGATATTCAAAAGGTAAATGAGGAGGAATTACTAATTTGTGCTGAGAAGGAGGGACACCAAGATTTCCAGGATCTATTCTTAATAGGGGAGCATATTGGCCGAGAGACTTGGAACAAGAGGATGGGCCCCAATCTCCTTGGAGCCTGAGTTTCTGTTTTTTCCAGTTAATCAAGGGATTGTAGTGGCACAACCAGTAAATCCCTAGCATAACCTGAAAATGGGGTCCAGCAATAGACTTAAAGGACAAACACTCATGGTGGTATGCAGAACATACCATTAAGAGGGTTTTGGTCTGAAATGTATGTGGTCCGTAGATTAAAGGTGAACCGTCTACAGACATGATGGGTTTGTCTCTGTCTTTGGGTCTCAAATTAGATGTCGACTATATGCAAATGCTATTTCAATAAAACGTGCTGTGGCGCTGCTGTCTATCAAGGCTAGAACCCCTTCCCATCTCTTTTGTTCCAGGAATAAATCCACAGAAACAAAGAAATGGCTAGCATGACTAGGGGCCAATGGTATTCCAATTTTCTGGGAATTCTATAGCAGATCACCCAGCCCAAGATTCCCTATTAAGTACGGGTGGAATAATTTCCCATGGCCTGAGAAGGTCTGCATGGACAAACTTAAACGGCATGTACAGCGTCCCCACAATAAAAGCAGAGCCTTAATTTTCTTCTTATCTCTCGTTCATCCAGTGAAATGAGACCCCTAGCGCTACCTAATTGCATAGGTTCAGTGTCATTGACAGAGGGTATTTATTTATTTATTTTATATATTGTGCATTTGCAAAGCGCTTATACGTCAAGAAATGGGGTTTCAAAGCACCCACAGGGGAAAGGGGAGGAAACAAGGGAAAATACAAGACAATAGAATCAAATAACAATGATGAGAGAAAGGCAGGGGTGGTCCAGCTAGGCCTTGTGAACATTCAGAATGTGCACATGCAGAGAGAGGGAAGGGACAGGGGAGGTGGGTTAGTGCTAGAGGTTCCACAGAGGGGGGAAGTGCCAGGGAGCCAGGTGCATGGAAAATGGTAAGTGCCAGACAATTACCACTTGGTAGGAGAGTGGTCACCTGCAAGTACAATAAGTGTGGGCCTGTGAGACAACACAGGCCAGAGGGTGCCCGAAGGCAAGTGTAGGGGGAGGGCAGAGTCTGCAGGCGATTATACAGAAGGCCATGGCCCAAGAGGACATATAAGTGCCCAGGTCAACAATCTCAGTGACTGGGGGTTAGCACGGGAGGGAGAGGGGGAAGAAGGAGGAAAAAATGAAAGTCTTGAGGAGCTTGCAGAATTTGAGGAGACCCGACTCAAGATGCAGAGCAAGGGTGACGCTGTTCCAGATACAGGAGCCAACCCAGGAAAGAGATTGGCCATCAGCTTGCTGTTTAGAGAAGCACTTGACAAGTAGAGTTGGAGCCGGAATATCAGAGAGATCTGGAGGAAGAGAATTTGGTGAGTGAAAGTTATAGATAGCATGGTGTCAGGATCTAGACAGCCTTATGGATGATGCAGAGGGATTTTAATTTGATCCCTTCAGTAACCGGGAGCCAGTGGAGAGATTTTAGGGATGGAAAGATTCAGTCCCTGGATTTGAGACCAAGCATAAGTCTTGCAGACCTATCCTGGATTAGCTGGAGGGGTCGGAGAGAGGACGAGGGTAGATTAAGGAAGAGGCAGTTGCAATAGTCCAACCTAGAAATTACTAGAGTTCTAGAGACATTGAGTTTCTGGGGAAAAGTGAGGACAGGGAGGGTACCTCTGAGGAGGAGGAGTTGGAAATGGGCGATATTGCCAAGGGTCAGGATGTGAGTAAGGAAGGAGTTGAAGATGACTCCAAGGTTTTTGACTTCAGAGGAAGGAGAGGGGGGCGAGCCCATTGAGGGTGGTTAGAGTGAAGGGAGGAGAGAGGGAACAGGAGTCCCAATAGGATCTTTCCTTCCCATTGAGACAGAGATCGTTAGAGGCGCACCAAGACAGGATGGCAAACAAGTAGTCAGGAATGGTAGAGGACGTGGGAAGAGGTTCAGAGGGAAGTTGAAAAAGTGTTGGGTGTCACCTGCATAACACTGGGAGTGATGGGGAGAAGGTGGAAATAAGGTGAGCAAGTGAGGCGAGATAGATGTTAAAGAACCAGGGCGAGAGGATGGAACCCTTGGGAACGACACAAGTGTAGAAGGGGAGGGGCAGGAGAAAGAGCCCAGGATAACCTGGAAGGGATGGTCAGTGAGGAAGGAGGTACTTCCTTATCTCGGGAAAACAAGGGTCTGCGTGGTTCCCATCTTCCTTTTTCACCCTTGCAGTCATTTGTACGCTGTTCTAGATGGATGACTAGAGGTATGTAGTTCGTAAGATTCTCTGGAAGAGTGACAACTTGGCATAAGGCATCTTTCAACTCTTCTCTGAGTCCTTTGTGAAAGATCGTAAGTTGTGCATCTTCGGGCCATTTCATTTGGGAAACTAAACCACACAAATTAGCTATATAAGCTAATAAATCCCTATTACCTTGCCCTACCTCGAATAATTCCTGTCTGATTGCTTGGGCTGCCTAGTGCCTGTCAAACATAGTTTGGAAGTCTTCCAGAAAGAGATCAATATTGGTTCATAAGGGGCTGTTGGTGTTGATAAGCGGGGTGAGAGTGCTGTCTTCTCTAGATTGAACAAAACAAAGGCTATCTTTGCTTGATCAGCTATATAAAGAAATGGGTTATTTAGGTAGTGAATGCGACACTGAGTCAAAAAGGGTTTAAACTCTTTTGGGTGTCTGCTGTACATTGTAGGCATAGGTAGAGATGGAATGTTGAGTGCCGCCCCCCATGCCAGGTAGGGTAGTGGGAGCAAGGATGAGTATACAATAATTTTGGGACATGGTCCCAACTGTACCAGAACAAGTGTCTTGTCCGACCCCAGATCACCAAGGGCTGCAACCCAAGGCAGGCTTTTCAGCCAAACCTAGCACCGTCTTTTGTAAGATGTACATAGATTGGAATAGTACTGCATTTTCCTGATGAGATGTAGCAATCTCGCCCTGCAATTTCTGCACTGCTGCCACTAGGTCCTGTATTTTTGCCTGCATGACTCAGGAGAACTCTAGGTTCTCACAATCTGTCAGGCTCTGGACATTTTTCTACGAATTCTCAGGAGTCTTGCGAAAGCAATACACTGCACACCCAGCAGGAACTCACCCACAGGTAAACCAATGTGCTACACTGTGGGGAAGGTCCTGCCAGGTGGTAGTGCTACTTGACACACACCCTAGTTTATGATTCTGGACAGGAGCTGTAGCAATGTTACAAAGGGAATGTATTAATAACATGCCAACATAGTATATAACATACATTAAAGAGTCCTGAAATGCATAAACCCCCTTCAGTACCTGTAGATTTTCTGCTGTCTTCATTTTGGCTAATCTTCTGCATGGAATACAAAATGGCAGGATCAAAATCTAACTAAATAATCTAATTACCTATTGCCCTAAAACTAACCTGCTGCTTGGCTCCATGATTTGGCCATTGGGAGAGCATCGGAGTACGGACATTCTGAGCCTAATATAGGCTCCTTCTGGTGACGGCAGGTAGGAGCACGACCTTGGGGTTAGAGTAGAGCACCCTACTGCATGGTCACGCTCTTTGCCAGCAAGCCCCTGAGCAAGACTTCCTCATTACCACAGAGACGTCTGGATGCTGTTATGTGCCAGGGGGCCCAGAAAGCACATAAAAATGGCCTTGCTGCATGAGGGAGTGGGCTCTGCCATGTCTGGACCCCTGCTGTGTGAGGATTCGGGCGCAGTGGCTCCCGAACTCTAACAGACCATTGAAGGAGTTGCCCTTCGGCCTTCCTCGGCACCCAACCTTCCAGAAATTGTAGCTGACAGAGGCGTTACCCTTGTCCATCTCGTAACCAATGTAGTGGCCACTGGAGAAAATGTCGGTTCAAACTAGGGGTTGGTATATCCTTCTGCGGTAGGTGTGGAACGAATACCTGCAACCTCCTTTCTCAATCTCTGCAATTTTAACATTGTGGGCCTTTCTGCCCTTCTCATACATTTTCCACAATTCTAAAATATTGAAACACTTTTCTGACTTCGATCCCGTGTGTCTAGTGACTAAGAAGGTATTTTGGTTTTCCAACATTCCCTTGTCATAGGTCCCCTCATTAGGTCAAGAATTAAGCATTTTACCCTTTGTTGCCCACAGCCATTCTTGATGCTATTTCAAATTCTTTACCTTAAACCCAGGAAATACCTTACACAAGTGATTCAGTGGAGTCTCCATACTCCAAACCAGTCTAACTCTAAGGGCCTCATTATAACCCTGGCGCTCCTGGAATGAAGGGGGCCGGTACAGCACCAGCCCCCTACATTCCGGGAGTGCGGATTACAAGCTTGCCATTGCGGGGCCCGGATTGCACACCAGGCGTGCTTTCCGGGTCCCGCGAGGGGCAGAGGGAGACAATAACGGGCCAGATGTAAACTGCCCGTTATTACCTCCCTCCCCATTCCCATTCAGCCCTATGGGGGGGTCAAATGGGGATGGGTTCCTGCATCGACGACTTACCGGGTCCTCCTATATCGGAGTAACCCGGTAAGTCCCCATTGAAGGAACCCAGTAATGGAGCCTAGAATGGAGGCAGCCATGGGGCTGCCTCCATTCTCGTAATGAGGCCCTAACAATTTAATTCCAAGAATCAACATTCCAAACCTAGAGGCTGAACCCATGGCACATATTTTAAAACCAAGAAACCCCCTTTTGTCTCCTTTACAATTTCTTAATCTTCCCCGCAATCACTCACCTCGTTCACTTTCACCAAAATCACCTCACTTAGCTATTCACTTTTTAATTATACGTTCCACGCTTAAACAAAAGACAGCATATTATTAAAAAAAACATAATGCATGCCCAAATCCTCCTTACTTCTTCATCTCTTCTTCATCTCTTTTACTACATTTTTAACTGCAATGTTGTCTTCTTGCAACTACAGAAAGATACCCTTCAGTACTTTAACAAACCAAGAAAAGAAAAGAAACTAGGTAAGAAATATTGGTTCTGTGGGGTGAGGGCTCCAACCTCACAGACAAGCAAAGTGAAGGGTGCCAAGGTTACACTCCCGAAAGGTATCTACAGGTAGACTTAAGACCCTTAAGATCCCATGTATGTATGTCTGTGCATGTATGTTCCAAACTACTGTGTCCCCTCACAGTGGTTTCCCTATTTGTGAATCGCCTTTCTCACGTGTGCGTACAAAGCTCCTTGCTTCCCATCTTTAGGCACTATATGGCACGCCACACAACTAATTGTGCTCACATTGTATCAGCAGACTTGACATTATCCTGCTATGCTTGTGTCAATATAAAATGTATCAACTATGCACTAAGTAACACTAATAGTAACACTTTGGCCATTCTCATAATCTACGCTAGATACATGTTAAATTGCAACATCACCCCAACATCGCTGTCACCCCAGTCCCCAATAGGGTGTGCGAAATGCGAACCCCTCTTTACCAGTGAGAATTTTAACAACCACTCCAACACTACCACACCCATGTATTCCTCTCCCTCTCACTTCTTGATGTTTTCCTCTTGCTACTCTCTTCCTTTAACTCCACCCACCTCCCATTCCCTCCTCCTACTTCTTACGCCTCTTTCTGATGTTTCTCACACCTTCTAAGACTTGCCCCCACCCTTTGATGTTATCACTAACTCCACCACTTCTACTACTACCCCCTCTACTACTCCCTCCTTCACATGTTTAGTCCCTCCTCCAAAATACTACTCACACCTTCACTCTACTACTCCCTCTTCCACACTACTTCTCCCTCCTCCACACTACAACTCGCTCCTCTACTCTATTACTCCCTCACTGTATGCTACTACTACAACTTCACTCCACCTCTTACTCTGACACCCTCCTTTGACTCACCTAAGCAGTTCACATTCACTCACTATACTTTCTCTCCTAAACAAAATCTGTATTCTTCCATTCACACTGACAACGAAGTACCACATGCACTCGATAACCAATACCTCACCTGATCTAGATTCACCTTCACAATCCGCTTCACCATCCACCCTCCTGCTGGTATCTCAGTCCATCACCTCCTCCTCCTACTTTGACCTCACCCGAACAACCCACACCCTCTTGCTTCCTTTCTCCCCTTCCTTACTTCCCTTCCTGATTCTATTGGTTGACTTGCCCTAGCCAATCTTGCACTGTCTTTCAATCCCAGGATGAGTTGTAGACAGAAAAGTTGTTAAATGGTGGGCTAGTGTTCAGTCTGTATTGCCGGCTGAACACTTTCTAGTGTTTTGAGGCAAGCTGTAGTTTGCTATGTGGTCACATGTGTCTTACGGTGCCAGCACTGCTCTCTCTTGCTGGAGGGTGCTCAAGCCAGGAAGATCTGCTCTCACAGGACACCAGTGATTTGCTGTCATCCATCTGGTTCTCACTGCAGTTCCAGTTTAGCACATTGTCTCTACAATAACGATACATTCTACTGAGTATTGTGTTTAGGAGGCATGGTGTGAGACAGGTTTATAATGCACAAATACATTCTGGCACAAGGGGCGGGAGGAACTGGGACCCTCTCCACTGCCACTAGTCTCCTCAGTGGAAGGACTGGCTGTGGATTCCTGCCTGGTAGGCATCCTTATCTTGACTAAGAGGGGTTCCCATACCATCTTGACACAGCCAAGATGCTGGCCTTGTCACATATACCTAAGTAGTCAAAATAGTCCACACAATAATTCCTATTTCCCGTATTTATTTATTTATTTATTTGCATTTGGTTTAAAAAACAAACCTTATAGCTATAACAATAGAAATAGGGAAAACAACAAAAAACAAGGGACATTTTAAAAAAAAAGAAAGATAAAACAAAAAAATACATGACTCCACAAGCAAGGGATACCGCTAGACCAAATAAAAAAAAAATAAGTAGATAAAGGGGAAAGAGAAAAACAAGAAAGAAGGGAAGAGAAAAAGGAAAAAAACTATCTAACAGCACACAAAATAAAACATAAACATAAAACTTTGATTGCAGCTTAAAAGATTTTTTGAAGGCAGAGACGGCCTTTCCGAAACCAAGCAAACGTTTGGGTTCCAGTCGCTCCTACTGAACAATTGGTAGTGCAGGACTCTCTATTTTCTATGAGCCCAACTGAAAGGCTTCTTTCAAGAAGGCCAGCAAAGCCAAAGTTAGAGAGACTTAAGTATTTTACATCAACCTTGACCACCAATCCTCTGTAGACAATGTGTGATATTGGCAGAAAAAGGTTTCCAACCATTTCATCCTCAGGACGTTCAACCCTGAACAAATCAGAATAAGATGGAACAATGTCTCTCTATTGCAGTTGCAGAATCTGCACTGATAGTTCCGCAGATCTGCTGGCTTTCACAATTCTGTAATTTATTTAGTTGGGCACAAATTCAACCTAACCCGCAGAAAGTTGGCAGACTTATATTTGCAGGGGAATTTGGCTATGTAAGGCAGCAGCGAGCCCCTTGCTCTATCTTCTATAAAGTTGTTACCCTAGATTGTTGCCTTTGCCCTATGATCCAATGAGTGGATCCAGTCCAGGTCATAGAGCTTTCTCTGAACCCACGCCGTGTTAATCCAGAGAGACTCTTCCGATTCTCCCAGGTCGGTCAGAATCTCTTTACAGGTTAAGCTCCCTTTTTTTCACAAATACCTCAGAGGTCCCTGACATTGCTTTACCAAATGCTAGGCCACCTTATAAGTCTTTACCACAACATTTTCTTATGCTCGTACCTACTCCAAGTTCTAGTTTGTACACTCACACTGCACTCAGCACATTATACTCTCCCAATAGAGGGAGGTAGAGGTGTACACAGAGCTGCCAGTGCCGCACCAACTGCCAGGGTTTTAACACAGCCCCGATGAGGACCCTGAACAGGCTACCAGGCAAGCTGCCTTACTGGTGCAAGATGCACTCACCGCTGCACTCCGGGTCTGTCACTGGCAAAACTTAGCTCAGAAGCTCTGTGGGTCACCAGAATTGTCAGTAGAATTGCCCAAAGTGCACTCTCCCGCTTTTCGTATTACATGTACACGGGGATCTGAGCTCTGGACACAGGAACACACCTGACCTTCTCGTGGTTCTCTGGTAGCTCATCTCTCTTAGTTGCTCTTGAGCCACTAGAGGAAAGGACCGAAAAGCATGTCAAACCGTGCTGCACTAGCTCACGTTGCAGCAGCCTCTGACACCATCTTTTTCTCCAACTGAAAGTGAAAGTAACACAGGACCAGAATAGATCCCTGGTGAACTTCGAGATTGACAGTTAAAGCATTAGTAGGTTCAACACCAGTGCTCCATATCATGCATACCCTGTTCGCAGAACAAAGGGCAACAATCGCTCTTAAATGTTGGTGTTGGACATTTAACTCAATTAAAAGTCTCCATAAAAAGCTGATCAACACAGTCAAAGAAAGACTTCAGGTCAACAAATAAAATACACAATGATTTTCCATTTTGAACAAGGTATTTCTCAAATAATAATAAAAAGGTGAAATGCCTGATCCGTGGTAGCCACGCCTTTTTTAAAGCTTGATTGACATGCATTGAATTAATGTTTTCAGTGGGCCAAAGAATATTGAAATACATCAATGCTACAAACTGTATGTAAAGAATCAATCAAAGATTGATTAATTTCCCAGATAAAGATGATCCCCTTTTAGTTTGGGCAATTAGGTGGCACTTGCACTACCTATAATCCAGAGACTATTGCATTAGAGAACAGATAGGGAGAAATGGCATATGAGGAGGGACACAAAACTTGGAGTTATTTGGTAATTTGCCGACCCATTGACTGCCCAATGCCATGCTGATCCATATGGCAATTTTCACGCAGTTTCTGACCTTCTCCACCCAACACACCTCCTCCTGGGAACTCTTTGAGCTTGCTTTACTCAGTCCTTAGTAAAACAAAAGAGGGGAAGGCTAGAAGTTTTGGAATTAGTCTTAACTTCTGGCATTGCTCTGGGCAACCCTACAGACCATCTTTCTTTACCTGCAAAGCCATTACAAAAGGGGAAAGAACATGTGCAAATCAGACATGGTCCCAACCCTAAAGGGTCACATCCCTTCTGCACGAGACCACAAGCATCCCCAGACATGTTTTGCCCTCATCGGGCCATATTAGTTAGGACTAGCTTGGGTCTCTAGGTCCAGCAGACATGGGACCAAAGTCTGGGCATAGCTGTCCCACTCGGGGTGACTATAGTAAAACAAACCTAGTGGTTCAAGCTGGACTGCCCCTTTGGGGTGTGATCAAGCATGATTTGCATATGGTATTTTCCCTTCTGTTATGGCTTGGCAGGCGAAGAACAATGGTCTGGAGGGTTGCCTGCTGGACTTAGAGACTCAAGCTACTCCTCACTAATGAGGCCCAATGAGGCCCAAACATGTCTGGGGATGCTTGTGGTCTCCTGCAGAAGGGATGTGACCAAGCAATTCGGGCTGTTGGGGTGGGGTCATGCCTGATTTGCATATGGTCTTTCCCCTTTTGTAATGACTCGACAGGTGAAGAACGATCATCTGGAGGGTTGCTCAGAGCAGTGCCAGAGCAGAGGTTAGATTAATTCTAAACCTTCCAGACATCACCTCTTATACCTGATGAGCTAGGTCAGGAGTATGACAGGGTTACCCAAATTGAATTGTACTGCCCAGGAGTAAGTCTACTGTGCAAATCAGAGTTCCTCATAGTCAGGACACAAGTCCTAAAAAACAAGTGTGGGGTTCATTAACATACACAAGAAAAAAGTGATGTCATCGGAAATTCAAATATCAAAGTTAAACATGCACATTTCATTCAATTGGCTGTGAATAACTGACGAAAGTACAAACGACGAATGGGTGTTTGCCTTTACTAATATCAACAGAGGAAAAATAACCCACTGGGATATTTTTTTTAATAATGGTATTGGAATATTATGAAAGGCGCACACATTTTAAAGCCGAGAATCGATTCCAAAATCGATTTCAAAGTGGCAGCACACTTCGTGTGAGACATGTTACCTTCAGTGGCGTCTGACCTTTTATCTAGTAATGCGGTCCAGCTGCACCTGAGCTGGATGAGTGGCGCCCATGGCTTAAATCCTGTGTTTGCGCAGTTCATTGTTAAGGTTCTACGAAAAATTACTTGTCTTTAATCCCAGCCCCAAACATACACAGGGGTGTGGAGGGGTATTGAGGGGGGACGTTGTCCGCCCTTTGAAAGAGGTAGGCGGTTGCCATGCACCCACTACCACCCTCGAATTGTGCCCTGCTAATAGTAACTTCATTGTAACTTATTTGTCAATCGGCTCCCATTTACCCGGATGTCTTAAGTTGGATACAGGTTTTGTTACTTCCCAAATCGTCCAGCACGTCAAGTGCAACATTTGCTGAAACATAGTGCTTAGAAGCCATTGAAACACCCATATGAAGCATTACATAACTGGCTACTGCCAATTACTAAGTAAGGTGTAGTTCAAGGGTACTCATAGGCATTTATGTTGTTAATCGTATAGCTCTGCCCGGGGAGAAGGCAAAGGTTAAGTCAGACTTAAACATATGATCGTCTTTGCGAATCTGCCCCATGCCAATGGACAACACCCCAACGATTACATCAAATCACGTAGAGAAAGTTATACAGTTTGAAGGATGTGATGTTTGGTGTTAAATCTTATGTTATATGTCATTCGTTCAATGTGGGCCACTTCATCAATTTCCCCGAAATGCCAAGTATGGGGGTGGGGGCGGGCTCAACTGGGACTGTTGAGGGATTTGGGAAAGGTTCCAGTTTCACAAAAAACACAACAAAAACATCCGTGCTTAGGCCTGTTGTAGTTTGACAGCTTCTGATGTTCTGCCAAGCATGCAGCACTCCGCGGAGCCAATCAGTGGGGAGACGAGTCTCAGAAACTGTAAATATGTTGGGAGGCTGCCTCACTATATGAAAAGAACCCCCTCGGCGAGTTACTTAAGCAATTAAACAAGTTAAGCCACAGTAAGATTGTCATTAGTAAAAACGCTTGTGCCTTCCCGCAGGAGTCGAGGGGGATTTGAGAGATGCAAGATGGAAGGAGCGAGAGTGCTTGGTGGCTGGTGCTGTCCCACTGGGAAAGGACTGTGGGGATCTCTTTAACTCAGCAGCGTCTGATGCATACTTCATGAGTGATGACCACTCCACCCCTCAGCCCCGGGAGGATAGATCAGTGGCAACGTGCTCGCCTTGGAAGCCAGACGACACGAAGCAACACAAGTTCGATCCCCCGTCTGTGTTTAGAAACCTCTAGGTACCAAGCACGTTATAAATAACCTATCATATCCTCCAAATGTACTGAGGGCGCGATTCATCTTCAAAGTGCACTTTATCAAACACAGCCTTGCCACTCTCCATGATTAATACCCTGTAATGGTTCTGCCCATCTAAATATCAAGGTGTTGTAATTTTTGAGCACACAGACAGGTTATCACATGAGATGAGCTTGCAGCTGAAAGGAAATCTTGTGCTGGACCCGGTAACCTACCAAGCCTCTTACAGACAAAGGCCAACATCTCATATGTTATGTTATGGTGTGCTATGTTAAGTTGCTTTATACCATGCACTGATGCCTTTCTCATGGTCTACAGGTGCTCAAGTGGCTCTGTAAGGAAAAGAGGGTTGGGTTGGTTAATAAGGGTAGTGGTGTCGGATAGATGTTGAGCTCATCTGTTCATACGTGCAGAACCTGATGCAACTGGTGTTGTGCTAGTGAGCTTTCTGGGTGTGCTTTGTTTTGTACACTGGGCTTGTTGCTTACGGAAGGGCAGCTTCTAGTGTTTGAGTGGTTTGTTGTCTGAGGTAAGTGGGTTTGTAACTTGGTTAGGGTGATGTGCAGTTTGCATGTTTTGCTGGGTTCATTCACTAGCCCTCTGGGCATGGGCTGTAAGTGAGGAGTGTGGGTTGTGTTGGAGAGAAGTGGTTATTGGGTTTTGGGTGAGTTTCAGTTATTTGTTGTTATGTTATTGTTTTCCATTCTGAATGTATCCCTTGTTTTCTTTGTTTCCAATTTATGTTTTGTTAAAGCAGGGATTGTTTGGGTTGGGTGGTCCGGGTGGCTGTTAAATGGTTGGTCAGTGCTTTTTTCTGTGAGTTGAATAGCCAGGTTTTTAGATGTTTCCTGAAAGTAAGGTGGTCTTCCATCATTTTTATTTTCTTAGGGATCTAATTTCAAAGTTTAGCTATCATAGAGGAAATGGCTGTTCCTCCGAATTGTCTTTTCTCGTAGTGTCTTGTTTTTATTTGGAGGTCGGTGCTGGATCTTCAGTCTCTCCTTGGCTGGTATCGGGTGATTTCTTTTTTAGATGAATTTGGCTCCTTGTCATTTAGTGATTTCGGGCAATGCAGAGTGCTTTGATGTTGGTGTGTTTCTTTACTGGTAGTCTTTCTAGACGTTTCATGCCCGGTGTACAGTGGTCTCTTCTAGTTAGTCTCAGGAGTAGTCTTACTGCAGTATTTTTGATGCATTGGAGTTTTTTGGTGAGGTGTTTGGGCATTCTCAGATATAGACTTTTTACATAGTCTATCTATAATAATGCCAAGGAGATGATTGCAAGGGTTCTGTGTGTGAAGTTGAGGTAAGGGAGGATCACTCTTAATAATTGGTATCCATTGCATTGTCTTGTGGTTCCAAAATGAGGCCGTTGTCCATGAGGATTCCAAGATTTTTAATCGCTGTTGATATCTGCCGATATCTCCAGTTTGGTTCCCATAGTCCTGTGCCATGTGAGGGGTGTCTGGGATGTACTGTTTTCTTGTTGAGCGATTAATGTTTATGTTTTTTTGGGTTTAGTTTGAGGTTGTTGTTTGCCTTCCTAATATTTATGTTGGTAAGGCATTTATTGAGGATGTTGTCCGGTTCATTGTTAGTTATCTTGAAGATGAGTTGGGTGTCGTCTGCATAGTTTTAGGCTGTCAGTTCATAGGTTTGCATGAGTTTCATAACGGCGTGGGGGGGTCATATAGATGTTGAAGAGGCCTGGGAAGAGGGTTGTTTCTTTTGGCGCACTGCATGTAATATTTTTTGTGTTCGATGTGAATGGTGGAATGTGGGTTTTTTCCGTTCTGTCGTTGAGGACAGATTTCAGCCGTTGTAGTGTGGAGCTTTGAATATCAGATTCCTCCAGTCTCTTGATAAGGATAGTTTGTCTGATCATATCAAAGGCAGCTGATACGTCCAGTAGTGCAAGGGCTAATTCAGTGTTGTTGTCCATGCACATTTTTAGGTTGTCCCATATGGAGAGGATTGCTGATTCTGTTCCGCTCAGGGGTATGAAGCCTAACTTCGACTGGTCAAGTATTCTGTTGCCTTGTACATGATTGAGTAGTCCTTTGTACAAGTGGTTCTCCAAGACTTTAGCTGGGACCATTGGTTTTGATACGGGCCTGTTGTTAGTAGGGTCATATGTATTTCCCACATCATCTTTTAGGAGCGGTTTGAAGTACATTGATTTGAATGACTTTGGTACTATTCCAATGTTTAGTGATGGGTTCATTAGTAATCAGATTTGTCGCTGGTAAGTTAATTTTGTCTATTTGGTTGTAGTGCTTCTTCGTCACTTTTCTAATTTCCGGTTAGTATTTTTGAGTTCACTTAGTTCTATTGTGAACCATCTTGCTGCAACTTTTTTCGCTGTGGATTTGAAGAGTTTGAAGGGTGTTAGTTGGTCTAACGCATCTGTGATCCAGGTGCAAAGGTTCTCAACTGTGTTCGGTGTCATTTCGTTTAGGTGGGAGGTTTCTGGTTTGGCAGTTCCTAATATTTGTATTAAAGTTTCAGGGTCCAGTCTTTTCCAGTTTCTTTTGTTTGTCACAAGCAGTTGTGTGTTTGCAGGCATCATGCAGCTCAGGAGTTTGATAGTGAAAGGAATCATATGATGGGCACTCAGTACGATTGTCACTGGAGGGGCGGTGATGAAAAGGCCATCCCTAAAGAAAACTGAGTTTAGTGTGTGTCCAGCTCTGTGAGTGGGTCTGTTCATTATTTGTTTGAGATCAAGAGATTCCAGTAGGGCGCTGAGGGAGTTTGGTGTGGTTTCATTTTCTCTTTTGAAACAGTTGTTGAAGTCCCCCAGAATAATTATATTGTTGTGATTTGTGGAAAGGTTAGCTATGACGTCAGTGAGTTGTGCAGCAAAATTGGGGTTATAAGTGGGCTGTAAAAATTGGTTGTTGAGCTTGAGGTTGATTAGGAGTGATTTGCAGTCTTCTATATGTGTTGAGAGTAGTGGTGAGGAGCTGATATGATTTTTGCGTGCTAGAGTGATGTCTGCTCATCTTCCAGTTTCTCTGTTAGATTGTAATAGGTTTTAATGGTCGGGCATGGCTTCATGAGCGATTACTTTGTAGTTGTCTGATAGCCTTGTTTCTGTGAGAAATAGAGCATCCGTACCGCCTTTGCTTAGAAGGTCATATATTTCTGTTTTGTTCTTTGTCATAGATCACACGTTGACTAGGTTGCTGTGAGGTGTGTGTGGTTTGGTTTGTTCTTTGTTAGGAGTTATTTCTGGTGTTTTGGTGGGGTTGGCAGTTGTCTGTCCTTCAACCCTCTGTTTGTCTGTCATGTTTATTGTCGGGTGTGCGTTTGTATCATCTGTCCCTCCATTGAGTAGTTCCATTAGGTTGTGTGAAGGGTTTCTCTGTTCCAACTAGTTGTACTTAGATGTTTGGTTGTCGTAGTGGTCTTTTTTCCAATCTCTGGTTATGTAGGGGTGTGAGTCGCATGGGATTCCAGTCTAACTCTTGTTCTTCGAAGGTGTCTTTCCGTTACTGTTTTCTCTGTTATCTGTTTTTGTGTGCTGTGGTCTGTTGTTTGATACTATCGCGGGGTCTCCTCTAGTATTGCCATGGCCCTTTGTTGTGGGCTGTTTGATTCCTGGTGTGGCTTGCTTGTAGGAGGAGAGGTAGTGGGAGATGTGTGAAGTCTTTATTCTAGTCTTTCTCCAGATCTTTGATTCGTTTAGTGGGTGTTGGTGATTTAAGAGTGTTCTGAATTCTAGGAGGTGGCTGTTGTTGTTGTTTTTGTGGGGGTGTAGTTTCTTTTGTCTTTTTTGTTCTGTTTTCCATCCTAGTCTGTTTGTCCTTCTTGTATCAGGGAATCTTTGTAGTTGTAGTTGTTTTGTGATTGTTTTGGGCAGTGGTCCATTGATGTTGTCGTTGTGCGTCAAGCCATTCTGGTGGTAGGATTCCTGGTTTGGGGGGGTTTCGCTGATGTTGATAGGTCCTGTTGGTCCTAATTACACTGGATGTGCAGTGTAGTTGCCCACTGCTTTTTGGCCATCAACTCCATCATCCTGTCCCACCTAGACTACGCAAACTGCCTCCACCTAGGAGCCCCAGCATCTCAACTAAGGAAACTCCAAAGAATACAAAACGCAGCAGCACACCTGCTCATTAATCTGCCCGTCAGAGAACACATCAGCCCTACTCTAAGAGTCCTCCACTGGCTCCGAATTGTTCGATGCACCACCTTCAAAGCCATGTGCAACACCCAGCGCGCAGTCCACAACACCAGCCCGGAATTCCTACGAGAAAAAATTCTCCCCTACCAACCCTCTAGGGACCTTAAATCCCAAACAGCATTTCGACTAGTGATCCCACATCACAACTCTGGAAGGCTGGGTGGTTCCTCCTTCTCCGTCCAAGCGCCAATCATCTGGAACTCCCTACCGCTACGCATTCGCAACACTGAAATTCAAGAAGGCCCTTAAATCCTTGCTTTTCCCAGTATTCAGCGGATTCCTGTTACCTCAAGACTACACCACTGAAACAACACCCTTTGCACTGAATACAACACAGGGGCCTGCAGCCTTTGCATCGGCTCACCTGACACACTATCACCCCAGGCACAACAACATTCACACCCAACAAGTACTCCAGGAAATGTCTGCAGCCTTTGCTGTGGCACACGTGCAATAATCACACCCGTGCTAGCCGCTTATTAGACCCCTACACAAGAAAGACCACTAAAAATGAGACAAATAGTCCAGGGTAGCCTGCACCCCCACTAGGGCAGACTGCAATAAACCTACCAGGCTTAGCGCATCGTCTGACCCTTTTCACTAAAGAGACAACGAATGCCAAGACCATTATGTCCGCTCTGAAATGGGATCACACCAGCCGAACAACTTTGAAGACCGTGGTACGTAGAACCCCTGAAGACTCTTGGTACGTATACCTACACAACCACTGTGGACACAGGCCGCAGGCACCTCTAAGCACCCATGCACCATAGAATGCAGCTACGGCTATGCTTTCCAGTCTAGAAGCACATATAGCCGTCCTCACTGAAACACCTGACGTACCGCAACACCTTTCACACTAGCATACGGCGACTACCAACGAAAAGAAATTTGCTATTGATGGCCACACATCTATTCTCTCAACAATAGCACTCTATCGCAATCTCCAACTGCACCCTCCCACGTACCTGTACCTCTCGGGCTGTAGTCGAGCGAGCCAGCCACCATGTCCTAGACCTGCAAAAATGCACACACTCATCTGCTAACCTAATCTTCTGGAACTTTCCAGCACATTGACTACGGTCACTGAGGGTGTTCAAACCAAGAAAATGCACATTTGAGGCCATACAAATTGGGAAATAGCTCTATATAAATAACCAAATATAATACAATACAATTTACAAAACGGAGCTGACCACGTTTTTTGGCTTAACACAGTAGCAAATGCCTCGCTGTGGTTATAGGGTGGGGAGGCACTCATTTGTCAGGGCCTCATACACTTTTTGGTTACAGGGGCGAAAGCCCTCCAGTGATTGTTTCTTTGTCTCTGGAGTTTTCTGAGGTTCGAAGATATGCTTCTGAAGCGGTTGGAGTCCATGCTCTTGTGCTTTGAGCTGTGGGCATCAATCAAGCACTTTGAGGTGCTGTTGCACAACAGTAGTGACCATTGCCCTCTAATTCTCTTCCTCGCTCTTTTTCCACCCCAGAAGAATTCTAATGCTGTGCGTACCGCAATACATAATGAAAATACTCTTATATTTGTTTCAGGCAATGGAAGGCGCACAATAAAATCGAATTGTATCCAAAAAAGTGTGGTGTCTAGTGTATATACAATATTACTACCATCGCTTGAGGGTGAGTATAGGAACCGCGAAAACCCGAATGAAGCAATTGTGAAGTACTATAATATGACCATGGACAATATACATCTTTTTACCAAAACGTTCAGGGAGTTAACTAAAAAGATGATTAAAAAATGATGCTGAATATCAAGCTGTAAAACATCTTATCAAATGTGTAAATAGTGTAGTCTCTTTAGGGAGATCACCCTTCTGCACTGCCAGGTCCCAATACAAAAATCTGTTGAAAACTAAAAGGATGAGTTTGAAGCATCATCTTGGGAAGCCCTACTGGATGCTATAAACAACAATTACAGCGCAGTATTCAGGTGACAGATTAGCATGGGTTGAGCTGAGGAGAAACATGTCCTGCACGGTAGCATTCCTGAGACTTTGTGATATGAGTTCATTATGGATCTATACCGTGAATCCGGAGCCCACCTACAGGAACATGACATAAACGTTGACCAGGATTCATGGGACCTGTCTTATTTGATGTTTAGTGTAGAGGACATCTGCTCAGCCATCGAAGCCCAGAAACATAATAAAGCCCCAGTGCCAGATAAGATCCCTATGAACTTATTTCTAACTGAACCTTTGATCTGGGCACCGACTTTGTCATGGTTATTTAATGCCATTATGGCATCTAACCTGGCCCGATCTCCTGTGTAAATGCTGAGATAATTCCTTTATATAAGAAGCGAGGTTGCAAAGATCCCTCCAATTACCGCCCTATCTCCTTGTTGGATGCGGTAGGTAAGATCTTCGCTAGAGCGATCTTGCAACATCTAGAGAATTGGGCAGAACAAAGAGGCATCATCGACCTTTACGGACAGTGTTTCAGCCAGGGATGAGTACCACTGATCAGTGTTTGAGGCTGCAACCCATTGTGGAAAAGTATGCTATACTCAGAAATATGAACCTGTACTGCACTTTTATGGTTCTTGAGGAAGCTTTTGATAGCATACCAACATCTAAGTTGTGGGATACACATATTGCTTCAAACATCCCTCGTGCTGCACTCTTGGCACTGCTACTGCTACACACAAAATATGAATCGACGGTTAGGTGGAACCTAGGCCGGGGGAAGAGACACGGTCATTTAAGAAAAAGGTGCACACCAAGGCTACGTACTAGCCACCAGGCATTTTTGTTTATTTATTAACAGTGTAATTGACTTGGTTTTATTCACCCCTACTGATGCCCCAATGCTAGGAAAAGACAGATACCCTTTACTATTATATGCCGACGATGACGTTTGTATTTCTTTCTCACCAACAGGGTTGACAAATCAATTTAGATTATATGAAAATGTTTGCCACCAAATGGTCTAAAAATAAATGGTCTTTACAGCAAAGATGAAAAAGCTGCCAAAAACCTCCCTATAGCTGAATGGGGTTATATTAGAGCAAGTCAGTTCATATGACTACTTGGGCATGCAAGTCACCAATGGAAGCAACAAGTTGCCAAAGCTATAATTATGCTCAGTAGATATACAGGGGCAATGGCAGGTTTTGCCAAGTCAATTGTGAATGGCACAGCAAGAATCAATGCAGAGGCATGTATGCATACATGCTGCAACTCCAACCATGTCCATTCATTCATTTATTGTTTATTTTGTGCTCATAAAAGACGTGGAATATTTGATGCAACACAGCATCACAATTAAAATACACATAAAATCAGACTATTAAACAAAATAAATGTAATCCGATCTCATCGAAAAGTGTTTAGTGCCCTGTGTAAAAAAAAGCATAATTCAAGCTATTATGATATGGTATTTATAACGAGCTAATACTGGTTCCGGGGATCAAACCTGTGTTGCTCAGTGTTGTCTTGCTTGCAAGGCAAGCACGTTGCCCCTGAGCTACCCTCCCGAGAACTATTGCTCTCCTATGTTAATTATTTTCTTATTGTTCATAATAGCCATCCAGATGTAAACAATTTTCTGTTAGTTAAAACTCCTCCATTCATACTTCAGGCACAACAGGCTGCTTTATACTGCTCATAATTATGGGGTCAGACCGATTGCAATACTCGATCAACTACAGAGAATGTTTTTTTTAAGAATCTTAGGCCTACCCTATGTACCACTAACATCCCTCTACACATGGCAGTAAATCTTTGACCTATAAAGCACCTGACTAAACTAAAACCATGAACCTATTGGGCGTGAGTGTGGAGTTCCCCCCACTTAGGAACATATAGGTAAGCCTTGAAAGAGCTCCTATCTAGGAATGTGGAGCTTCTTCGAGGTGGTGTAAAAACATAAAGTACATTTTGTTCAAAATTGACCTAGGTAATTATTGGCAGAATCCGGATCTGATGAACGCATCTTCCAAACGTCATATACAGAGTACTTATCATGTGGAGCTTGAATATGTCAGATTACCATTTAAGATGTGTGTGTTTTAATTGTGTACTAACTACATGTTTGTGTTCTTTTTTTTTCTTAAAATGTATTTATTTTGTATGCACCTGTATGTTATAATAATTTGCAACAGCCGACTAGTGGCAATACCACTGTGTAATTTAAGTTGGCTGTATTGAAGGTTCTTAAGAATGAAAACAAGGGTATTTGTACGATTCACTCTTTCTAGCAGCAGTCAAACAATACGCCCTGAAGAAGAGCGAATGCTCAAAGCACGTGTTGCCATGCAATGGCATATGAACAGATTAATAAGTATAATATTAGCCTGCCACTGAAGGGCAGCTGTCTAGAATGTTAACAATTAGTGCACCTAACCTAATGGTTTGGTTATTTCAAAACTATAAGTTGCAACCATATAATTCGATTTTCACTGTAGATAAGACTGGACACGGTGCTAGAAGTCCAAAGGATCTTTGGGCATTTTTGCATTGCTAGTACTGGGAGAGAGTAGGGATGGGGTGTCCAATTTGAACTAAGACTGGGACACGGAAAAATGATGGACTGGGTTTAAGCATTTCACAGTGCGGACAAGTGTAAATGCCTCGCACCATGCATGCATGACTGGTGCCGATGAACATGGATTCCATAAGCACTTACCATGTGTTAAAATCTGGCGGATTCCTTAGGAATGCACTCCTTTTCTGCCAGCATTAAAATGTGATGCTGACATTAAAGCAATTGTTTCTGACAGGCAGATATAGGAGGATATATTTTATTTATTTATTGGGTATTAATAATGAGCCATTACAGAATGGGCCTCATTACAGGTCAGTCGGTCCGGAAATAACAGTGGCGCTAAACCTGCCGCCACTGTTAATTCCGGACCGCCCGTTCCCGACTCCTGCAGGCGGGAGGTGATGTTCCCGCCAGGTCTTGTAAGAGGATTCAATTCAACACTACAGCTAAGTCAACGCCTAGTCTATAATACTGAATGAAAACCCTTATTGATATATCTTTATGTCCAGTTCATGCGTTCTGGATGACTACCCCTATATAACACCCCTCTGTTGGAATCCCCCTGACCCCACTGAGCCAAGAAGTAGTTCTGTTTTGCAAGTTAAAAGGTTTATTTGAGACTTTAAACAATATAGATATATATATCACACTTTATAATAAATTAATAATTGAATATCACACTTAATCTGATATGATAAAGATTAACAACGGAGAATCTGGCACTAGCACACTTCTTTATAATCACTAAGGAGTTCACATGAAATGGATAAGGTAGCACACTGGTAAATAGGGACAGAAGAATAATGTGGTAGGGAATGCTTTATAGATTTCAAATGGATGCAATGTTGAATGAAATGCAGGACAGAAAATCACTTGATAGGATTTCAGCAAAAGACAATGTAATCACTTTCTTGGACAATTCACCCCCCCTTTTATGCAATGCAAGGAAATGGAAGGAAGGCACACAATTCTCAGAAATGCAATCAAATGTGATTCAGTTCACCCCAGCAAGCTTAGACTACAGAAGTTGAAACACAGGCAAAAGTGCTTTGATATGTGCTGGCAATTCAGTGAAAAGTATGCTAAAAATGCTTTTAATTCCCTCTAGAGGTTCAGGGTGAGTGGTATCTAGTTAATATTAGTCCAGGCTCACTCTTGCAATGATTCAGGGATTATTAGCAGGTTAAACGAATTTCTGGCAAATGGAAGGCAAGCAGCAGCAGATTTTTACACGTGAAGAAATTTGCAAATCGCGGCAAAATTCGCGAATGCGTGTTCCGCCATTGCGGTAAAACTATAAGGGGTAGGAATGTGGTTCTTGGTGCGATTAAAAGCTAAGATTCTAAGCTTTCAGATGAAAGTTACTGCAAGTCTCTAAGACAAACGGTCGCGGAGATATGAGCGATTTAGTGAAGGTCGTTTTTGGTTTTGCAAATTTTAAACGCAACACTTTTTCAGCTTTAAAAATGATGGCAGAATAACACAATTGCTAAGCTGCAGTTCTACTTAGATTAAAAATGGATTGAATTATATGATTTTAACTAAGAGATGTGTTCTGAGTTTTGCTGAGTACTCACAAGAGATTTTGAACCGGAAAGCGACTTGGTCACGGACTTCAGTGTGGTCAGGTCCTCCCGAGTTCCGCTCACAGCGCCTGGCCTCTGGAACTGCTCACAGCATCGGGGTCAGCACTCTGGATACAATGGCCTGGTCTCTGCTAGGCACCGGTTCTCTGGGTCGGGTCCTGCCTTCTCTTTGGATATTTCTTTCACCGGGTTCTTGCAAAAGTTCTTGGCAAAATTCAGACGGCGTCAGCCTTCTGTCTGAAGAGTTCAGTTGCAAAAAGATTTTCAGGCCTGTTGACAAATACTCTTCCTGGCAGTGGCCTTTTTGGTTAAGGTTCTGTAGTCTCTGTTTATCTTGGAGTCTAAGTGTTGGCTCCTTGAAGGTTGATGGATTTGAAGTATGGATTTTCCCGGCAGAGCTTCCAGCTGCAAATGGAAATGAATGTCCCTATCTGTCCTGTCTGTCTGCTTTTATGTGTTTTCAAAATGGGTGTGTGTGAGCAGCATCACTAGCCAGCCCCTCTCCACTTGTCATTGGCCAAGCTTTCATTTCTCCCCTGATTGGGGGAGCTAAGTTGTGTCAGAGTGATGTCATTTTACAGCCTGCAGAGAGTCCACTCCTCCTGTCAACTTGCACACAAATCTAGATTTGAACCAAATACATATTTGCAGAGGTACATATTGTTTTAAAATCATATGCACCCATCATGCATTACAGGAGGTATATACCCTGTCCAAACTCTGCTCTTCCTGGGAGCTTGCATTCAGAAATGGCAATATTTTGCACTTTTTAACTGGTTTGCAATACCGGACATTACCCCAAATTTACACACATGTGCGCAAGGAGTATGAACATTAGTTGATGAAGGTCAGATTTTTCACATGCACACATTTTGAGTAATATCCTCTTTTCCGCTAAAACTCCCCTGAACATGCCACCGGTTCTAAAAACCTCTTAAAATGTGGGCAGAAAAATCACAAGAATTATGGTATCATTTAAATAATTTTCACAAGTCCGTACTATGAGTTATTCATCTTTTTAGAGTTATGTTCTGGCCCCAAAGGGGTGTGGTTTTCCTCCAGCACAAGGTTGAATTTCTGGTTTTTCCAGTTCTGCCAAGCCAGCTTGCTCTCACAGGCAGTGCCCCTCCCCTGTGCTTCCAGGAGAAATCTCCATTTACGACTCCCGCCATAAAACATTTGCCTGAGTCAAGACAGGGCTTTGTTCAATTTCCTGCAGAGCCCAGGTAATTCAATCAGGGAAGTGTCATATCCCTTTTGGTGTGAGCAGCAAAAGGGCAGCTAGGCCTGGGAACACAGCTGTGACTCAAGTTTCACTCCTGATGGGGGTAGTTGCCAGGCAAATTGGAATCTCTTTAAGCCAGTTTTTAGCTACATGTCATTTCTGTTCCCCAGTTTCTGCATTCAAATAAACTAACAATTTCACATATGCAGCTAGAATGCTGATTCTAAGTTTAAAACTATGACATTTAAACAATTGCAACCTATGTGACACTCAAAAGTAGGTCACTCATTTCTCTTAAACATTGAGATTTTTAATGTCTTTCAGTCCAAATTTACTTAAACTGCTGAAATCCACAGCTCAGCCAGTCTTGTTATAAACCTTCAAGTCACTTCAGAATATAACTTTACATTGGATCCACCTCTCAGTAAGTCTTTCTTTGGCATGTTTTGGGTTCATTTATTCAGTTTTCTACAAAAAAGTAAAATCTGGTGGTTTTAAAACGCCGGCTTTTGGATAGTGGTGAGTACTGGTACTGCACCCCTTTTTGGGATTTAAGAAAATGAATTCTCCACAGTTATGGGTTTGCTTTTGGCAATCAGCATTGCCATTCCCAATGGTTTCAGACTACTGTGTGGGTAGTCCAATGGTGGTTTTAGGCAGTGTCCTTCTGTGCCCATAACATCGGCAAAAATGAGTGGCAGCCTATTCTTCATGCATTTCCCTGTGCATTTTCTGGGAAGCTCTGGCCATCATGATGTTTTCCATGTCAGTACTGCAAAGTTTTGAGGTAGGGCTCGGATGCATGGGTAAATACATCCCACAAGCCCCCCTTCTTGCGGTGGCCATCTGATCCTTCACTGGTGGGAACCGCAAGATCTGGGGTGTAGTTCTCATCTTCTTCCGGTGGATGGCCAGTTCAGCATCTCTTCCTCTATCCGGTACTGGTCGATCGGTTCTCCTCGCCGGTCCTGATGGGAATATTGGGCGGTACCCCGGGCCCCCTTGCGTCATCCTCCCAGTCTCCGGATCATCCTCCTTGGCCCGTCTCCAGGTTTTCTTTCTCCTAGGACGACAAAGGAAGAGCGGCAATACCTATTCATAGACATTTTTCCACCACTGTTGAGATAGTGGGGCAGCATATGCATTTCATCATAACAAACATTACATTCTTATTTTGAAAAAAAAAAACAGTATAACTAAGAGACAGTTTCATGCAAATCACAATATTTTAGAGACTGGATGTGGTATGTTTTATGGTTGGAACTGAATTAATCTGAGACAGTACCCGCTAGGATTCCAGAGGATTCCTCCAGTTGTTGCAGAGTGTGCCTGGGATGGCAACATTTCAACTGGTTTATGTGGACCCACTTGTCTTCCCCCGCTGCCAAAGGACCTTTGGGGATGTGGATTTTGTAGGCCACAGGGGAGATCTTGTCGATGATCTCAAAGGGTCCCTTCCATGTAGGCAAGAATTTCCGCTGTTTTGCCTGGTTTCTTTGGAAGTTGTATAGATAGACCCGGTCCCCCACCTGATATTCCTTCCTTGAAGTTTTCAGGTCATAGTGGGTCTTCATGCTATCAGCCGATCTTTCTAGATTCCGCTGAGCGTAAGCAAAAGCATGTTGGAGGTGTTTCCTTAAATTCTCCACATACTCATGAGTTGTGGAGGCATTTATCAGTGTCTGCTCTTGGGTCCTGTAGAGCAAATGCTGAGGAAGCACCATCTTGCGTCCAGTCATCAACTCAAATGGTGACATTTTGGTTGCAGATGAAGGGGTAGATCTGATGGCCATTAGGACCAGGGGTAATCGGATATCCCAACTTGGCCCAGAATCTGCCACAAACTTTTTTAAGATGCTCACAATGGTTCGGTTATATCTCTCTACTGCCCCAGAAGAAGCTGGCCTGTAAGCAATATGCAACTTCCTTTTGACCCCCATTATCTCCCACATCTTTGTCATTACTTCACTGGTGAAGTGGCTACCCCTGTCTGACTCAATCCTTTGAGGTAGACCAAAACGGGAAAAGATGTGGTTAATCATCAGGGCAGCTGCAGTTTCCACTTTCTTTTCCTGGGGACAGAGACCCTGAGGAGTAATCTCATGCCCCAAGAAATTAACACGGGTTCTTCACCACTGTGCTTTCTGAAAGGAAAGTTTTGCTCCGGCGGCCCTCAACTGCGTCAGAACATAACGGATCTCCGCTATGTGTTCCTCCACAGATGAACTTTTGATGAGGACATCATCTACATAAGCCAGGTTACCCCTCGCACCCAGGTCGGGCATGGCCTTATGTAGGAAAATATTGAACTCATTACCGGAGTTGAGGTATCCGAAAGGAGTCCGGGTCCATGTGTACTGCTGGCCCCCAAAGGTAAAAGCCAGTTTGTATTGGTCCTCCCTACTGACAGGCACGGTCCAGTATCCATTTGTCAGGTCTATTGCAGTGAATACCTGTGACCCCTGGATCTGGGCCAGCCCTTGGTCAATGTAGGGCAGAGGCCATCGGGAAGTATGGACCCATTTGTTGAGCTCCCTAAGGTCGGCGCAGAGTCTCCACTGGCCGTTTGGCTTCAATATTCCCAGCACCGGGTTATTGAAGGTGCTGTGGACTGGACGGATTATTCCCCTGGACTCAAGGTTCTTAATTGTTTCAGTAAGGGACTCCATTGATGCGAGAGGCAAGCGATATTGCTTCACAAACACAGGAGTCATGCCAGGGTCCGTGGGGATTGTGGTTGTGTGGATGTCGGTGCGACCACAGTCATATGAGTCTACCGCAAAGAGATCTTGGAAATCCAAGAAAACTTGTTTCAACTTTTGCTTTTGTTCCAGAGTCACACAGGCATCAGCTAGGTTGACTCTCTCTTCCACCATCTGCCTGAAGCCTGGAAAGACTTCTGGTTTGGCTATTTCAGCGGCCTCCTCCAGCTGGGTGGAGAAGTCCCTGGTCAGAGTGCTGATTTGGACTGGAGGCTTCAGGTGGGAAAGGCAGCCCTCATGGACCTGGAAAATCACCTCATCCCTCCTGAAGTCACAAGTCACATCTTCCTTACCATAAGGGCAGGAAGTGTACACCAGGAAGTTCCCCCCATGCCGGGTAAAAATCCTGTCTGGTGTTGTATTGTCCTCACTGTCACTGTCAAAACAGTCCTTGGGGATTGGTCCTAAAAAGTTCATTTACTAAGTCGATGGAAAAATGTCGGTCATCAACCGCCATTCCAATAATGGTGCCTGCGGCTAGAGTAATACTCTTTAAGTCGCTGTTATCCACCTCTATTGGAATGGTGTCATGTTCTATGTTGACTAATGGAGTTGGGTTTACCCCCAACCCTTGCTGTTGGAAAGAAGCATTTAGATGTATGTAAGCATCAGGGTTTTTCAACTCTTGTCCCCTTTTAACTTTCACTTCCAGGGAGAATTGTCGGGTCCTTTCTGGGATGGTGACTTCCTCTTTAACCTGAATTTCAACTGCATAAGGTAGCAATTGAGCTGACCTAAATGCTTTTTCTGGATCATCAAAGCCCATGGGATTATCCGCTAATCGGGACCAAGCTTTGAGGTTTATTAGGTCCAAACTAATGGCAAAGCGATTGAGAATGTCACTGCCTAAGTAAAAGGCGGCAGGGACGTCTCGCACGACCCAACAATTGTGGACTATGCTCTTGTTGCCAATGGAGATTTTGAGCATACACCTGCTTGGCAGGAGATGTTTGGAATTAGGTGCTTCCAGGTCCATTTCCCATTTGTCTATCAGTTTGAAGGTGGGAATGGCTGGATCTTTTGGGAGTTGTCGGAACATGGCTTCGCTGATGAAGCTCTTACCGTTGTTCACACACACTCGAGCGAGAACAGAGTCCTTCCCATCATTTAATAGGACAGGGATGAACAACTGCTCTCCAATTTGCTGAATATCAGCCAGGCTCTGAGCTGATTTCACATCTTTCTGGACTATAGGAGTGGGAGTTTCTGATTGTGGATTAATATAGAATCTCAGAGTTTTTCCTTCCAGCGTGGAGTACCACTTTAGACTGGAAGGAAGGTTGATTTTCAGAAATAGAGAGGACCCTCCATCACCAGTCTGTTGTCCTACTGCTATTACTGTCACGTCTGGAATTTGGCTATTCTGGAAGTGAAATTCTACTTGGTCAGATTTTTGTTCAACCATGTGGCAGGTGCCGTTTAAACTAACATGGTTGACACTCTGTTTTAATTTTATTGGTCGGCTAGTCTGGGTCCAGAGGACCTTGTTTACACAATCTATTAGGGGTCACAACTATGACTGGGTGTTTCAACTTGTGTCGCCCAATTTTAATGTCCAAGTCTGCCGTCCCCTCGACGGGAATTTCCTTCCCGTCAAAGTTCTGGAGTTGTCCAGGAAGTGAGGTGAGAGGAATTTGGTAATTCCCTCCCCTTCCTGCATTCAGTTCATCAAAGGCCCTTCTGGACAGAAGGGTAGCTTGAGATCCAGTGTCCACCAGTGCCAAAATTGTACCCTGCCCCTGTACTTGTACCGGGGCATAGTATCTTCCCTCCTTCTCCTCAAGGGGGCACAGATAATGCACATTTTTGGACAACTGGTGGGCTAACTTTCTGGTTTTGGACATCGCTAGCGAAGAGATTTGGGCAGAATTCTGTGGAGAGCCTTGGGAATCTGAAAGAAAAATTTGGCAACTGGAGATCAGAGCCATTGGGGGTTCCCCTGGCTCTGGTTCTGGGCCGCCCCCCCCTTTTTGGAGGCAGTCACCAGGATGGGTTTGAACCAGGGGATTTTCTTGCTGTTGGTTCTGGGATGAGATGGTGGGCGGCGTTAGCTCAGTCTCCACATCTCCCCAGTCTGGATTTGCATCCCTAGGGACCCATTTTTCTTTGGGAGGAGTTCCCCCCTCTCTGAAAGAGAAGATCCTTTTCCCAGGATCCTCTGAGGATCCCTCTCCCTCAAATTGGAAGATCTGTACTTCCTCCTCAAACTGAGTCTGTTTGGGTCTTTTGTTTCTCCTACCCCCCCTCTGCTCCTTAGGAGGCAGACTTTCAGGGGCAAGAGATTTTGTTTCCGGTTCCTGGGTTTCCAGGGGCTGTTTACAAGTGAGGAAGGAAGCTTCCTCCAAGGCTTTACACCACCTTTCCCCTTGTGCCTCCTCCCTGGGAGCCGGTGAGTTATCGGGGTGCTGCCCCCATCATTGTTCTGGAGCACCAGATCCAGAGTTGGGTGCGTTCTGCGCCGGCATGCCAATCTGAGGGTTCTGCTGAGCCCTCAGTATGTGACCCAGATCCCGCGCCATGTTTTGAACCTGGCGCTCTAACTGGGAAACCCGCTCAGGCTGATACGGGGCCCTGTTTTCTCCCCTGGGCTGATCCCGGGAAGGGTAGCTGTCCCCCCTCTGGTAATACCCCGGTTGGGAAGATTTGGGTACCCCTCCACCCTTGGCCTCCCCTCTCCCGGATTCAGTGGTCTGGGCTCAGGGAATTGGGGAAAGAAGGATGGATGGTTTTGGGGCTGAAAGTCGGGTGGATATCTGGGGAAAAAGTTCTGCCCAGGGTTTGGTAAATTTCTGCCCTCCTGTGGGAAGTTTGGAGGGAAGTTCCCTGGGTTCATTGCTCGGTTGGATCCCCCCCCTTGGGCTGGGGGAGTCCACACATAACCCAGGATTGGACTGTTACCTTTGTAGCGAGGACTTACATAGTCAGGAGAGCGAGGGACCCCATTGGGGGGACCACCTCTTTCACTCCCTGGCTGTGACTGGCCCGAGGACCTCCTGGGCCTAGGATTATTAGGTGCAGTTAGGTTTTTAGGCCCCCCCATCTCCAAATCCAAAACGGGGGTGACCTTTACCTCTGCCACCTTAGCAGCAGCAGGGATGCTGTTGGCTTTGGGGTTTTTCTGGGCATTACTTTTGCTATCTACCGGTTTCTGCACCTCATAGATCCGGGTAGCCTGTTCAATGACCCAGTCTAAAGATCTTTTCTCGTGAAAATCCCTCACGAGCTGGGTCATTATGTAGTTGGGCAAGGCATGAAAAAATGTATTAATGAATTCTCTACTGTCTGTGCGCACCCTTCTGGTGGTCTTGCACAAATTCTTGTGGGGCCTGATCCTCCCCACATTGCAAATTGTAGGCTGCCTTGCGAGCCTCTTGAGGATTTCTATGAATGGAAAAATGTTTCAAGATGGCCGCCTTATAGGTGGACCATCTTAAATGATTTTGGTCCTCCAGCCCCGCAAAGAAACTGGAGTATTCCGGGGAGAAGGTCCACTTTACATATTGAATACAGCTTTGGCTGTCCTTCAAATGGAAAGTCTCCATCATTTGCTCAAACAACTCTAAGTGCTCCCAAACAGAATACTTAGCGTTCTTATGGTAAGGCGTGATGACGCTCCTGATCGCCTTAATCTGCTTTAAGGGGTCCTTAAGCAAGGCCCTTTTTGCCTTATTGGCCTTTTTGGTTCGGGTAACCCTTGTCCATTCATCCTCTGACTCAGAGGCCCTGTCCCAGAGGTTCCTGTCTGCTCTTCCAGGTTTTCCCAGATTCTGCGAGCCTGGGAATGGCTGGCAGAATGTGGGGACCTGGTCTCCTGTGTCCTGCGCAGTTCAGAGGAGTCTTCAGATTCCTCCTTGCTGCCAGGATTTGATGGGTACCCCCTCCACTGACCTAACTGGGCAGAGGTTTTCAGGATGCCCTTAATGGGCCTACTCTCCAGGGGTTCCCCATTGAACTGTACTGTACTTGGGTGCCCATACCCGGATGCCCACCCCTCCATTCCTGAGTGGTACTGGCCTATGAGCCCCATACTTTTAGCTGGATAGTAATCTGCCATCCCTGTGGCCCTGTGCTCATGTGCGCCAGGGGACATGGGGGTGGTAGAGTCCAGGGACTGGGAGAGATGAAGGCCCCTGGTGTTAGGGCTCCTGAGGTTATGGTCAGGAGTCTCTCTTTCCCAGCGGACCTCATCTCTATCCGCCCCTGCTCCCTGTTGCAATGCAAGAGCCTGCATTTGTGCTTTCAGTTCCTCAGTCAAGGCCTTACTAGACTCTATCAGTCTCTCCTGCATCGCTACCTGTTGTTGGAGCCTATCATTGTGTTGACAGAGGGCCTCATTTTCCCTCTGTGCTTCCTGGTTGGTCCTGGAGAACTGGGCCAGTCTTTGCTGCAGGAGGTTTACCTCCTGAGTCCCATCCCTACTGGCCTGCTCCTTTCTTGCCAGAGCATCTTCCACCCTTCTGGTGTGCTCTACCAAGTTCTGGTTTTCTTTTTGGAGGTCACCCAGCCCCTGGAGGGCCAGGTGATTTTCTTCCATTTACTTTTTTAAGTGGCAGACTTCCTGGCCTAAAGTGTCTCTTTCCTGACTGAGAGCCTGCATCTGTGCTGCCAGGTCGTCCCTCTGCCGTTGAAAGGCACCAGCTTTTTGGCGCTCCTGATCAAACTCTGCCTGGGTATCCAGGTCTTTCAGAATTAGTTTGTTGTTCTCTGCCTTCACTCTATCTAGGTGGCCTTGCAGGGTGACTACCTGCTCAGCACATGCCCTATTGAAGTCTAGCTGTCGCTCCAGCTTTTTCTGGCTCTGCAGTAGGGAGTCCAAACCTTCTTGGTACTCCTTCTGCAAGGCCAGAAATCTGGTATCCTGTTCTGCCTTTTCCTGTTGCAGGATGTCCATATCCTCTTTTATTTTAATGATATACTGCCTACTATCATCTTCTGACTCCTGGCTCCTCTGCAGCCTCTGCTCAGAAGAGACCAGGTCAGATTGGACCTTCTCTAACGCCATCTGTTGCCTATTTGCCAGATTTTGGCTTTCATCACATCTATCCTGCATGTCTCCCATATATAGGTACAGGTATGCCGCTATCCTAACAATCTTGTCGTGTTCATCTTTGGCCTTCGGGGCCATGTATAGTTCACTCAGGGCCACATGTAGGGGACCCTGATCTCTATATATATCTGACCCTGTTTCAGTGACCTGTTGTGTAATTGCCTTCAACCACGCATCCTGGCCCTGTTCAGCCCATTCACCTCTCACAAATAGTTTATGTAAGAAGTGCTCTCTGGCTATTTTCATATCTACCAAGGTCGTCATTCTAGAGATTGGTCTCTGTCCTGACTTACAGAAGTTTGTATTTTATTCTTGCAAAACAGACCGTTTCCTTAGAGCGTTCCTTTGAGGAGTGGTTTACAGCGTAACACAGCGTGGTGATCCGACCGGATATGTGTATCTGATCAGCTGGTACGCTGTATTAATCTGCACAATGGTAATCTAACCCAAACATCCCGGACGAGCCCCCAATTTGTAAGATGATTCAATTCAACACTACAGCTAAGTCAACGCCTAGTCTATAATACTGAATGAAAACCCTTATTGATATATCTTTATGTCCAGTTCATGCGTTCTGGATGACTACCCCTATATAACACCCCTCTGTTGGAATCCCCCTGACCCCACTGAGCCAAGGAGTAGTTCTGTTTTGCAAGTTAAAAGGTTTATTTGAGACTTTAAACAATATAGATATATATATCACACTTTATAATAAATTAATAATTGAATATCACACTTAATCTGATATGATAAAGATTAACAACGGAGAATCTGGCACTAGCACACTTCTTTTTAATCACTAAGGAGTTGACATGAAATGGATAAGGTAGCACACTGGTAAATAGGGACAGAAGAATAATGTGGTAGGGAATGCTTTATAGATTTCAAATGGATGCAATGTTGAATGAAATGCAGTACAGAAAATAACTTGATAGGATTTCAGCAAAAGACAATGTAATCACTTTCTTGGACAATTCACCCCCCCTTTTATGCAATGTAAGGAAATGGAAGGAAGGCACACAATTCTCAGAAATGCAATCAAATGTGATTCAGTTCACCCCAGCAAGCTTAGACTACAGAAGTTGAAACACAGGCAAAAGTGCTTTGATATGTGCTGGCAATTCAGTGAAAAGTATGCTAAAATGCTTTTAATTCCCTCTAGAGGTTCAGGGTGAGTGGTATCTAGTTAATATTAGTCCAGGCTCACTCTTGCTATGATTCAGGGATAATTAGCAGGTTAAACGAATTTCTGGCAAATGGAAGGCAAGCAGCAGCAGATTTTTACACGTGAAGAAATTTGCAAATCGCGGCAAAATTCGCGAATGCGTGTTCCGCGATTGCGGTAAAACTATAAGGGGTAAGAATGTGGTTCTTGGTGCGATTAAAAGCTAAGATTCTAAGCTTTCAGATGAAAGTTACTGCAAGTCTCTAAGACAAACGGTCGCGGAGATATGAGCGATTTAGTGAAGGTCGTTTTTGGTTTTGCAAATTTTAAACGCAACACTTTTTCAGCTTTAAAAATGATGGCAGAATAACACAATTGCTAAGCTGCAGTTCTACTTAGATTAAAAATGGATTGAATTATATGATTTTAACTAAGAGATGTGTTCTGAGTTTTGCTGAGTACTCACAAGAGATTTTGAACCGGAAAGCGACTTGGTCACGGACTTCAGTCTGGTCAGGTCCTCCCGAGTTCCGCTCACAGCGCCTGGCCTCTGGAACTGCTCACAGCATCGGGGTCAGCACTCTGGATACAATGGCCTGGTCTCTGCTAGGCACCGGTTCTCTGGGTCGGGTCCTGCCTTCTCTTTGGATATTTCTGTCACCGGGTTCTTGCAAAAGTTCTTGGCAAAATTCAGACGGCGTCAGCCGGCTGTCTGAAGAGTTCAGTTGCAAAAAGATTTTCAGGCCTGTTGACAAATACTCTTCCTGGCAGTGGCCTTTTTGGTTAAGGTTCTGTAGTCTCTGTTTATCTTGGAGTCTAAGTGTTGGCTCCTTGAAGGTTGATGGATTTGAAGTATGGATTTTCCCGGCAGAGCTTCCAGCTGCAAATGGAAATGAATGTCCCTATCTGTCCTGTCTGTCTGCTTTTATGTGTTTTCAAAATGGGTGTGTGTGAGCAGCATCACTAGCCAGCCCCTCTCCACTTGTCATTGGCCAAGCTTTCATTTCTCCCCTGATTGGGGGAGCTAAGTTGTGTCAGAGTGATGTCATTTTACAGCCTGCAGAGAGTCCACTCCTCCTGTCAACTTGCACACAAATCTAGATTTGAACCAAATACATATTTGCAGAGGTACATATTGTTTTAAAATCATATGCACCCATCATGCATTACAGGAGGTATACCCTGTCCAAACTCTGCTCTTCCTGGGAGCTTGCATTCAGAAATGGCAATATTTTGCACTTTTTAACTGGTTTGCAATACCGGACATTACCCCAAATTTACACACATGTGCGCAAGGAGTATGGACATTAGTTGATGAAGTGTCAGATTTTTCACATGCACACATTTTGAGTAATATCCTCTTTTCCGCTAAAACTCCCCTGAACATGCCACCGGTTCTAAAAACCTCTTAAAATGTGGGCAGAAAAATCACAAGAATTATGGTATCATTTAAATAATTTTCACAAGTCCGTACTATGAATTATTCATCTTTTTAGAGTTATGTTCTGGCCCCAAAGGGGTGTGGTTTTCCTCCAGCACAAGGTTGAATTTCTGGTTTTTCCAGTTCTGCCAAGCCAGCTTGCTCTCACAGGCAGTGCCCCTCCCCTGTGCTTCCAGGAGAAATCTCCATTTACGACTCCCGCCATAAAACATTTGCCTGAGTCAAGACAGGGCTTTGTTCAATTTCCTGCAGAGCCCAGGTAATTCAATCAGGGAAGTATCATATCCCTTTTGGTGTGAGCAGCAAAAGGGCAGCTAGGCCTGGGAACACAGCTGTGACTCAAGTTTCACTCCTGATGGGGGTAGTTGCCAGGCAAGTTGGAATCTCTTTAAGCCAGTTTTTAGCTACATGTCATTTCTGTTCCCCAGTTTCTGCATTCAAATAAACTAACAATTTCACATATGCATCTAGAATGCTGATTCTAAGTTTAAAACTATGACATTTAAACAATTGCAACCTATGTGACACTCAAAAGTAGGTCACTCATTTCTCTTAAACATTGAGATTTTTAATGTCTTTCAGTCCAAATTTACTTAAACTGCTGAAATCCACAGCTCAGCCAGTCTTGTTATAAACCTTCAAGTCACTTCAGAATATAACTTTACATTGGATCCACCTCTCAGTAAGTCTTTCTTTGGCATGTTTTGGGTTCATTTATTCAGTTTTCTACAAAAAAGTAAAATCTGGTGGTTTTAAAACGCCGGCTTTTGGATAGTGGTGAGTACTGGTACTGCACCCCTTTTTGGGATTTAAGAAAATGAATTCTCCACAGTTATGGGTTTGCTTTTGGCAATCAGCATTGCCATTCCCAATGGTTTCAGACTACTGTGTGGGTAGTCCAATGGTGGTTTTAGGCAGTGTCCTTCTGTGCCCATAACATCGGCAAAAATGAGTGGCAGCCTATTCTTCATGCATTTCCCTGTGCATTTTCTGGGAAGCTCTGGCCATCATGATGTTTTCCATGTCAGTACTGCACAGTTTTGAGGTAGGGCTCGGATGCATGGGAAAATACATCCCACAGTCTGACCTGGCGGGTTTAACACTGCCCGCCTGGAGGCAGACGTGGAAACCAGGCAGCCAGTCAAGAGTCCTATGGGACTCAATGGGAATGGGGATTAACCGAATTCCGCCTCCGGAATTCCCGGGACACCAGGGTCATAATGCCCTGGTATTTCCGGGAGTCACGGAGGCGGAATGGTAATACGAGTACGGCAGTACCCAGGCGGTTTTACCGGACTCGTAATGAGGCCCAATGTGTTTCAAGGTGCAACAAGGCAAGATGGTGGATATGGATGACAAGAACAAAACCGGTCCGACTAGGCCTTGTGATATTTGGATAGTGAAGTGCAGTAACAGTAGTGCAGGGGAGGGGGGAGTGTCAGTGGGTTAAGCGAGTACCAGAGGAGGTCAGGCAGGCAGTGCCAGGTGAATGAAGAGAGTGCAGGGGCTGGAAGAGTTGAAGGGGGTACAGGCCCAGCCAGGCTAGTGACGGGGGGAGGGATCCCAGAAGGACAAGTGCAGATTGAGAGTGGGGATCAGAGGAAACCAAGTGCAGGAGTAGGCTGGTTGAGGGGGAGCTGGTGCCCTGTAAGAATCTGAATGAACCAGGCAGCCAGTCAAGAGGCAGAGGGGGACATTAGCAGGGTAGAGGGAGAGGGAAGGAGGAAGAAAAAAGGAGGGTCTTCAGAATCTTTCAGAACTTTAGGAGATCTGGCTCAAGCCTGAGAGGTGCATGGAGGCCATTCCAGAAGAAGGCTCCTGCTGAAGAGAAAGATCTACCCCCAGTCTTGACTTGGAAAGGCATTTGATCTGCAGAGAGTTGGAGCTAGAAGACCGAAATGCTGTAGCAGGGAGGTATTTAGAGAGAGAGTGTTGGATGTAGTGGGGTCCTAGGCCCAAGAAAGCCTTGTGGATGATGCAGAGGGTCATGAACTTGATCCTTGCAGCAACCGGGAGCAAGTGGAGACATTTTAGAGCTGGTGAAATGCAGTCCCTAGGCTTAAAGCCAAGGATAAGTCTTGCAGTCCTATTCTGGATTAGTTGAAGGGGGCAAAGGGAGGTGTTAGGCAAGTTAAGGAAGCGGCTGTTGCAGTAGTCCAGCCTAAAGAGGACCAGAGCTCGGGAGACATTGACCTTCTGTGAAAGGCGAGGAAAGGGAGAATGCCTCAGAGGTGTATGACAGAAATGTACATTTGGTCTGAGTACCTTCTTCACTTGTCAGAAGCCTCAGAATCCCCCAGACTGGTAAAACATGACTAAAACATGCATATGGTTCAGTTGGTTCAAAACGAACCGAGAAACGTTTCTTAATGATCCTTTGAGAATATTGACACAGGTGAAGAGAGGGGTCTGCATAGAGTTGAGGAGATGGTGTTCAGAGAAGTGAGGAGAGGGGTGTGTACGCAGGTGAGAGGGGTAAGGAGAGGGGTGAGGAGAGAGTTGAAGAGAGAGTGTAGACATCAAAGGGATAGAAGGGGTGAGAGATATATAAAGAGAGAGAGAGGGAGAGGCAAGAGGAAGATGACCAGAGGGTGTGAGAGAAGGCAGAGAAAGGAGAGGTGCAAGTGAGAGTCAAATAGAGGGTGAGGTAGATCTAGAAGTAAGATCAGATAAAGGAGAAATATGGAGCAAGTACATGAGAGGAAGGTACAGGGTGTCTGTTGACAGCACACAAAAGCCATTTTTCCAGTTGGGCAAAGCTGGGGAGTGTTAGGTTAGGTACACTTAAAAGTACCCCAGAGAGAACCAGACAGATAGCGCTTTTGCCTTTCGGCCCTCGGCTAGTTTTTATATGGTAGGGGTTACAGATCACTAGTTCCAAACCTGGGGTTATGAAAGCCTGGGTTAGGCAGGTGGGAGCCCAAGGGACGTTGAGATAGGAAAGCCCTTAAAGCCAATGTTGCCAATTTCAAAATAAAAACAATTGAAACATCATCCGTAGTCTAGGATTGAACCAATCCATGGCATTTTTAATATTTATACTAACCTATCTGTCTTTTAAGGTTAACTATTGTATTTTGGTTTTTGCTAAATCTGTTGATATTGTGATAGTGGTTTATATTTAACTGTGTAATTAATTTTTGTTTTAGGATGGAATTGTTTCCGCAATAATTATTTATCACTGAATCAAAAAAGAAATATCAGCTGAAATGAAAGTCAAGGGAGCTCCGGCAGCAATGTGTGACAGTGAATATTTCATCAAAACTATCTAATTCCCAAGACTGGGTGATGGCTACCAGAGGAGGGAACTCACAGCAAAAAAGAGGATTGGATAGGACAGCCACACAAGTCATTACAGCTACCAAGCTAGGCAGATAAGGTGGTGTCTGCTCTCAGAGCCACAAGATGATGTTTTGTGGATAGAATTAACAAGGCAAACACACAATACATTACATTCCTTAGTAAATCACCTGTAAATTGCTTCTTTGTCGGGTTACCCCTCCACCAGGCAAGACACACTTGTTGGAACTCATGTTTCTTTTTTGTCCAGCAGCTACACAAGTAACACCAAGGGGAAAAGCCACCAGGGCTAATTACTGTTGGCTGTACAATTCCAGCCCATCATATATTTACATTTTAGTGGCTGACATTTTTTTAAGGATTTCAATCAGGCACACACCTGGGTCTCACCTAGCATGTAATACACAAATGAAATACTTATTTATTATGTCTATAGGTTCAATATTCTGAGTGATATATCACTCATATCACACCCGTCTCAAAATACTCCCCAGGTCATAGTGGACCAGGAATCAGGCTGGTTGGTAAAGGTAGATATGTATTTATTATTTAAAATTCAAATCACACATATGTTTTTATATATATATTTATATATTACACGGCCACGGCAGTGGCCGTGTAGTTATGGTTAAATTGCTAATCCCATAGGAAGAGCACTTTTTGGGTGGCTTATAACTTCGCTCTCCCTGGACAAATCCTCACCAAACTTTGCAAAAAAAGTATATGGCCCACTCTGAATTGTTTTGCAAAGTTTGGTCTGGGGGGGCAAAGTTATAGGGGGGGTCCCAAAATTTCTTTTTTTCCCATAGACTGAATGGGGAAAAAATGTTGCTCATGCCTACAGCCCAAACCGCTGGACAGATTTTCCCCAAATTTACGGCAGGAGCAGCGGCTTGGTCCTGAAAGCGTGCTTTTGTAAATTTGGTGAAAATCCATCCAATAGTTTTAAAAATAATGACCAAAAAGTAGGTCACAAAAAATTAGTGATATCTATGTCCGGTCCGCGGACACACTTCCCTGTTCGGTCCGCAGACAGTGTCCTGATTGGCTAATCGGCTTGCGTCATGTCCGCAGGCATGCAACACATTCGCTGATTGGATGGTGAGGAGCATGAAGTGCGTAAGATTTTTGGAAATGCCCGCCATCTTGGATTCGCGGACAGCGGCCGAGGTCCGCGGACATCGCGGTACAAACATATGAAATAACACAGCATTCCACTTGTCAAACGTATCAAATAATCTCTGAGGAGGTGAGGGGTGATGAGGATGTGATGGGATATGGCTGCAAGAAGCAGAAAAATGGGTATTTTTTGCCACGAAAGTCCGCGAACAGTTCTGTGAAAGTTCGCGAAGACCTTAGCATTACAGGGTTGGTGAAATGCAGTTCTTGGATGGATTATAACTTTGGCGCCACTTAATGGAACTGCATGAAATTATGCATGTATATTCCTGGGCTGATTCTGAGTGAGTATGCAAAGTTTGGTGGGATTCTGTCATGAGGGGGCAAAATTAGAGGGGGAGTCCCAAAATAATGTAAAGGTTTATAAATGAGGTGCCATTTGACTAATCCTCACTTAATTTGGGAAACTGATAATACATTTAGATATGAATGTTTTTCCAAAGTTTGGTAGGATTTTGTGAAGAGGGGGAAAAATTAGAGGGGGGTCCCAAAATAATGGAAAGGCTTATAAATGAGGTGCCATTTGACGAATCTACACTTCATTTGGAAAACTGATAATAGATCAAGATATATATGTTTTTGCAAAGTTTGGTGGGATTCTGTCGAGAGGGAGCAACATTAGAGTGCGGGTCCCAAAATATTGTAAAGGCTTATAAATGTGGTGCCATTTGACAAATCTACACAAAGGTTTGCAAAAAGATTATAGATCTAGATTTAGATGTTTCCGTAAAGTCTAAATGGATTTTAGAGTGGGGGCTATGTTATATGACAATTGTTTTGTCCATACATTTGACACTTTAAAAAAAAATATAACATGGGTGGATTTCCAGCAAACTTGCGTAAGGAGCATTGGCAAGGACCTACAAGCATGGTTTTGCGAATGTGCCAGTGTTTTATTATTTGACAAGTGTCATAATATAGCTACAAAAAATAGCGGTATACCTTTAGTGACTAAGGGGTAGCCTGTGGCCATGGGCAGTGGCCAGATTGTCTGGGTCATGGAATAAGGTCATGATCCGGACAATCTGGCCCTGACCACAAGGGACAAAACATAGGATTAAAGTGGCCATGTCCACCTGGGATTGGCTTTGTGGCAAAGTTATTTGAAATTACGATAGATGTGAAAGGGAAGAAAAATGTGCTTGTGGTAATATGGTCATAGGGTTCTCTTTTTGCCTTCTGCAGGCTGCTATGGAAAGCGAAGAGGGGCCCTGTATGGAACCCTCACCTTCCCTTTCCATGGTGGCCATCCTGGAAAAGGAATTTCCTTCCTACACCGGGACGCTGGAGGCGTCCCGGTGTTGCAAGAAATATCCTATTTTTTAGCACCCCGGGTTCCCGCTTTGGGAACCTAGGGTGCTAATGGCCTTCATCCCCCATTTCAGGGGCTGGAAGGGGGGGATAATGATCCAGAGACCTCGATATCCACCCTCGCTTCGCTTGGGCTGATAACTTGGGCTTCTGGGCCGGTATCCACGTTCCAGTCCCTGGAACAGAGGATGAATGCCACAATATTCCCATTAGCATAACACAAAATGCAAATGGAAATGTTGGAAAATCTTATTTAGTCTATGTACTTTACTGAGAAATATAAAGTAGATGGAGTCTATACATTTTTTTTGTTCTATTTTTTAACTGTGAAAGGTGGTTCCTAAAGGAATATGTCATTTGTTGTTTTTGGATGTATTTTTTTGGCAGGAGAGCTGAGAACGAAAGGTGGGGAGGGAAATGAAGGAAGAGCAACCAAACACTAATATGGATGGGTAGGTGGACAGGGAAAATGTTGCGCGTGTGTTATTTCTAAGTTAGGGGGCACTGTTTGTCATGCTCCTTGATTACAGCAGTGGTGGTGGCTCTTGGAGAGGAGGGATGGCATTAGCTGATGCCATATTAAGATAAATAGCAGTTTTGCTAACGTTATGTACTGTGTACTAGATTGTTAATGGATAATGAGTAAGAATAGGTGTTGGAGCTGTGAAAGGGACATTTTGCAGTTGGAAGTTCCTAGATCAGTAGAAAATGCAGTTCCGAACTGTCCGCCAAACAGAGATCTTATCGTGAAGTGCGGACGGGTTCTCAGACACGTCATCATGCCGCGCGCCAGCGTATGGTCATGTGGCACTGTCCGGAAGGTCCGCTATGAAGTCAGATGTTCGTAGACGTCTACGGTTGCAAAACTAGTTGAAATAGTTGCAAGAAGTGTATAGAAGTGTTAACAATTATTCCATGATGGTGGGAAATGGCAAAGTTTTAAGGTGAAACTTTGGAAATTGGACACAAATATTGCTATGTTAGTTAGTTATGATATTAGTAAGTTCTAGGAAAATAGCATGCACTGGTAAAAACCTATGAAATTCAATGAAAAATCTTTGTTAAAGGGATGTTATGGTTAAGTTGCACTAATAAAAACCTATGAAATTCAATGAAAAAACTTTGTTAAGGGGATGTTATGCTTAAGTTGCACTAATAAAAACCTATGAAATTCAATGAAAAATCTTTGTTAAAGGGATGTTATGGTTAAATTGCGCTACTAAAAACCTATAAAATTCAGTGAAAAAACTTTGTTAAAGGGACGTTATGGTTCCAAGTAAAACCGAAAACCCCCTGAAATTCGCCAGTTATGGTAGGCTAAGCAACCATAACTCGCGCCCCCACCGTGCACTGCTAAGACTAACACCCAGGACATCAAAGATGACATCACAAATGTCATTGATGACATCACACATGACATCACATGTCTGACTCACTCTTTTTTTCTTTTACTAATATATCTAGGCCAGTAACAGTCAGGAACTAAAAATTCACTATACTATAGTACAAAGTACTATATTCGTAGACTTATACTTCAAATATGTTCTTACAGTAATTCACTTAGGGTCCACTCAAAGCAAATGAAACATATACAAAGGGGAAAACACAGACTCGGAAGACAGCAATGCTTTCTATGTATGAAGATGATTAGTAAGGTCATCAACACTATCTTATAGTTCTGTTGTTTTTTTATTACTGTACTTCCCTGGATATGCTCAGAGTTGTACACATTGCACTTATGCTACTTTCCTTAAGGTCTAGTCACAATATGTGATAGTTATACATAGGGAAGTAGTAGCTTTGAAGCATAGCAATCATTTCTGTGCATTAAGATAATCAGTTAGGTTATTAAGATTGTCGGGTAATACTGCTGTTATTTTGTTTACTCCACTTTCCCTGTATATGCTCTATTTGTATGTATTGTTGTCTGTGTTTTGTGTGCAGTAATGCAATAATGTAGTAAGTGGGTTTGATTAGGTACGTATATGTTTCACAGTATGCAAGATTCTAATAAGAAAACATTTATAATTTTAGTATTTAACATGGCAAGGTTATTAATATTGCATCTCTATCATGTCTGCTGCACACTATGCCCATGTATGTTTACCTTAGTATATTGGAAAAAACTTCATAACACAATGCTATTTGGATTAATGAATTACTTAATGCACTACGTACCTCATGATATTCATTCCAATGATCCTTGACACTTTTTGTATTAACATTACAATAAGAATCCCTTGTACAGACTTTTCATGGAAGCTAAATGCACATGTGATGTTATCAGTGATGTCATCAATGACATTTGTGATGTCATGTTTGATGTCCTGGGTGTTTGTCTTTGCAGTGCATGGTGGGGGCGCAAGTTATTGCTTAGCTTACCATAACTGGTGAATTTAAGGGGTTTTTCAGTTTTACTTGGAACCATAACGTCCCTTTAACAACGTTTTTTCACTGAATTTCACAGGTTTTTAGTAGCACAACTTAACCATAATGTCCCTTTAACAATGTTTTTTCATTGAATATATAGATAGATAGATAGATAGATAGATAGATAGATAGATAGATAGATAGATAGATAGATAGGGCAGCAATCATCAATGTGGTGACAATACAAATCAGAAATAAGTAAGGAAATTGAATTCACTTTTGAGCAGCACAGAAGATAAAACACAGGGAAAAGACAGTTTTGGTTTGTAGAAAAGATAGCTTTTAAGTTAAGGTTTCCCCCTGTCAAGTTGCTAATTCAGAAATGAGCAATTCTACACAGATGTAAGTAAGCAGCAGGTATTCAGGAATGAAAACAGAGTACAGTGTTTGAATACAATCTTCCCTCCCCAAACAAGAGAGAATAAGCATTTTTAAGAAATGTACAATCTTTAAACTGAAAATGGATTTGTGAAACAATGAAAAGTGTGCAAAATCCTTACATTGATAGAAATTCCTATGGGAGCAACACTAAACAGATTCTAACCAACATGAGCTACAAGATAAGCAACAGAACACACTTTAAATCAGATTAGAAGCTAAGAAATACTTTGAATGAGAAAAAGACACGTGAATCTTTTGCAAAATGCGAATTTGTGCCTAATTTCCACTATGCAATTTTTAATAAAAATGCATCAAATATACTGTTTCACAATACAGTTTTTAGTTATGGAGGTAGCTAAGGGTCTTAGGTTTAAGTGCGAGTTGAAATTACGTATCTATCTATAAAATTGAAGAAGTCATGCAACTTTGAATAAGAGGCGTTTTTGAAAATAAAGACGCGAAAATGAAAACAGAAATCAGTTCTTACAATGACAATTATGCTCTAAACTAGGGTATTCAGACTGGTTACCAGTTTGAAACACAGTAAGCCCCAGAGTGGTCTGCGGAAACCAATCTCAGGACCTCCATGTCCACTTTGGAAGACTCAGTCGGATTACCCGTGGGATGATTTTACGGGTTTGGGATTTTACAAGACTAAAGGATTTTCAGAAAATATTACTATTACAAGAAATCAAAGCAAGGTTTCGGACTGGTGTGACACTATTACAAGTTAAAGAGAGGATGGGTTGAGATTAGGATAGGACAAGGCAAATATACTATGGTTACTATGATTCCTGATGATACTTACAGTCCACTGTAAATTAAGATTGGACTGTCAGGGTTCTGGTCATCACGAGTCTACAGGAAGCAGGGCACTTCTGGAAGGTTGGTCAGCTGGGTGGTTCTGGTCAATTGGACTGGCACCTGACCTTGGATTGGATTGGATTGGCCCTTCTGGTCACTGGACACTGTAGTTTAGCGGGATGGCGAGTTCAGTAGGCAAGCCTTAATGGTAGCAAGCCAAACTGAATCAGAATTCGTCTTTCCTGAAGTTTGGGATGGTTCAGGATTTGGGCCTAGCTGAAAAAATATTTCAGAAATTGCTGGGCCTTGGTTTTGCAAAGTAGTCTGGAATCAGGACAAGATGAAGAATTCTGCAACAGGATGAAGATGTCAGGAATAAAATGCTGCATGGAAATCAGGATGTAGGCAGGAATCAGTGTGTCTCTGTGTTGTGAAGTTCCCATATTTATCATGCCAAGTGACATCACTCAGTTTATGGTAGGGGCAGAATAACAGTCCACGCTCACTCGGCTGTGTTAGGTCAGAGGCACTTGCCTTTTTCTGGTTGGAAGTCAGAAGGAACTGTCATATTTTATGATGTTATTTGGGAACTCCCACATTGATTTGAACCACAAAATAACTTTCCCACAAATGCAAATTTCTTTAAGTATGCCCTCCAATAAAATCAGACACTTACATTACATATTTTGTGGGTTATCCTGACATCTAATTCCCATCTCAGTGAGAGCTGTCTTTGTCATACTGTGGAATTTTGTCAATTTTAATCATAACGGTTTGGCCTAACAATTCCTAATTCAGTACATATCTGGGTGATTACCCCTAGAACACAGGTATACAATATTGTATTTGCAGCAACAATAGTTTTGCCACAATTTAACCTTTAGTGTAACTTTGGTTTCTTATGTAGTACAGGGTTCACTAATGTCTTCACATAAAGAGCATAAAATTAGATTTACAACTACCAATTTGTAGATTTGTCCTCCTTCTTGTTTCGAAGTTAAAAGTTTTCAAAACTTAATCACAAATAGGCATTTAAACAACAAATATCTTTGAGCATTTTTTTCGTATTTCAACTGGCAACAGCTGTCAAATTCCTTTGATCAGTGTGGGGGTCCAGAGGGAAGTTTTCTACCCCTCCCCTGTGGTGGTGAGTGTTCAAGGCTGCCATTGTCTTTGCTTGAGCCACAGACAAAAGTCTGATGACGTCTTTGTTCAAGTATGTGAGAACCTCCCAGAAGCAATCAAGCCTTCCTGTAGCAGCACGGTGTTACCCATTCCCAGGCTGAAGCTGTCAGCTCAGAATTAAATATTTGATTAACTCAAGACTGGGTTTGGACTTTAAAGATTTACCTACAGCTTTCATTACAACATATAATTTGAACACAGTTTATAGGTAGATTTTGACAATTAAAGAATTAAGGCTTACCACAAAAATATATTTTTAAAGCAGGCGATTTTACACTTTCTTCAGGGAAAAACACCTTTAAACTGAGTCTTTTACATCCAATTGTCTTATGCAGCACACACACATTTAACTCAGCATTATTCTGTCCTTTAGTGCTGGGATTTGTCTGCAATCTGGATGTACCTATCCAACCTTTGCTTGGAGTTCTCTGTGCACAGCTGAATTTGTTACATGTTGCCATTAGCCACATTTCTTCTGGTGGAACTGTAAACAATGTTGCTGGGCTGCCTTTTTCATAAGATACATTTCTTAGCTGCTGTCAGTCAATGAGGCCCGGCTTCTCTGGCCACACTGGATGATCTGTTATTCTTTTACTCTCAATGATTCACTGAAAAATAAATGGAGCTAGCACCAAAAGAGCACTTTGAAGGTTGCAAAGCTGCTTTTTTAAAAGGCATTTCCGGTTTTTAGCCCAATTCTGTGGCCTTGCTTCATGTTAAATGTAACATCACCCACTGTCATGCTCCTGCAGTGAGATTAATGTCTTTACCCCAACTTTGACTGTGTGTGGCAGGGTGTGCAGCTTATGTGGTTGTGACCCAAACGCAGCTTTGCAGCTTTTTGCGTGCACAGTGGTTAGCATCCATTTTTGGCCGTTTCTTTCCCCATTTGTAAATTGAGGCAGTGGGGCACATTAAGATGGGTTAAAATATCCCACAATTTGAAATGAAAATTCAATTTCATGTCTATGTCTAGAGGATGGGGCTGCGGTAACCATGTTGGTCTGGGGGCCACCACCTGTTTGAAAACATAGGCCTTAAGAGATATATATGGGGCTGATTCATGGAATTATTTGCGCCGAAAAACAGGGATTTGTGCGCCATTTTGTCCGCAGATCCCTGTTTGGCAAATGGGGATTTGCGGGCAGAATGGCGCACAAATCCCTGTTTTTTGACACAAAAATTCCATGAATCAGCCCCATTTATGTTTCCCGATACTGCAGCCCGTCCCTAGCCTCGTTCGTGTATCCTCTGGAAAGATTCCCATATACACCTCGAACAAAATGAGAATATGCATAAAGGTGCATAACTAAACAGACTAGGAGTGAACAGGCATGTGGGAGTCTGCGAAGCAAACTTGATTACGAGAAGAATTAGTTTGTTTGGAAATTCAATAACATGAGCCCCGCCATTGTGGCAATGCCTTTTGGCTATGAGAGTAGAAAATCCTACCAAATCTTGAGGGGCGAAAGAAGCCTGTCCCTTTAGCTGTAGAAGATCACTTCAGTCTACGGTCTGATTCCATTTATTAATGTATTTATTTATTTATACATGTATGCAGCGTGCAAAAACCCTCGAGCATCAAGGTGCTGTTACAGACCAGTTATACACAAGCGAATGTGAAGAATGTCAAGTATGGCAGACAGGGATGACATATTCTTGGGAGATGGAGCTGCTTGAAGGACAGTTGACTGATTAGTATCAGCTCTCAAATCTGCAGTCCCAATGCCTTTGCACCCAATCACTAAGCATGTTTACACATTTGTCACACCTGAAGGTCTTATGACCATTTGTCTCAGAGCGGTCCATGCAGACAGGAAATACATGTGGGCAGGATTGCTAAGACAGTGTGGGAATAAAGAGTGAAGAGAAACAGTTCAGAGCAAGGTAGTAAGGCAGAGTAAAACAGTCAGTGGTAGGGAGGAGATAGTAAAGAAATTAGACAGATGAGGAGCAGATACGAGAGACTAGAGAAAGAAGTGCAAAGGGGTAGGGGAGAGAGGAGAAATAGGGCAAAAAGTGGAGCATGAGGGAACATTGAAGAATGAGGCAAAAGGAAAAGGGGAGAGAGAGAAAATAATAAAGAGCAAAGAGGAGAGAGTCGTGAAAGGAGACATAAAGAGGAACAGATAGAAGAAATAAAGAGAAAAGAGGAGGGGATATGGGAGAGAGGAGAAAAGAAGCAAAAAGAGTAACAGGAGGGAAGATTGAAGATAAGAGGCACAGAAAGAGGGCAGAGTGGGAAAAAAAGAAGAAATGAGGAACAGAGGGGGACATATAGGAAGCAGAGGAGACCTTAGGAGTGGTGGGGAGCAGGAGGGAAATAGTGGGGAGCAGAGGTGCAGAGACAAAAATAAGACTGGAGGAGTAAAAGTGGAAAGTGGAGTTGACCAGAGAAGCCAAGAAGAGAATAAGAGTAGTGGAAATGGACAGAAGAATGGAGGAGAAAGGATGGAAGTGGCAGTGACAGGAGATGTGAAGGAGTGAATGAGGGAAACAGAGACACAGAAGAGAACAACCAGAGTTAAAGTCCTAAAAAGAGTGGGGCTGAGAGGAAAACATTGTTAACAACTGAAGGGAAGGAGGAGGCAACCAAGACAATCAAGAAAAAAGCATGGTTAAGGAGTGGTGAGGTGAACTGAAAAGCTGCATGATGGGGTCATAAGCAGGCCACATAAGAATAAGGTAGAAAGAGGAGAGCCAAGAGACAGAAGAAGGAGGAAAGGAGTAAGAAAGGAAGTACAGAGTTGAAAGTCAGATGGAAAGGGTCCTACAGGTTTGGTCACCCATTGGATCATCCAGTGAGAGGAAGCTTGGCTGTCAGCTAAAGTTGTGGCAAGAGCAACTTAGCCAATTCTAGCCACAACCAAGGGAGAAAGACATAATAACTTTGTTCCAGGGTTCAACATTTGCCTAAGAATATGTCACCCAACTCTCATCAAGATGTCCAAAGGTACCAGAGGTAGTGGTGCCAGGGTTTTGCACCAGTCCAGGAGGGACAATGTGACATCCCAGTGGGACCTAAGAAGTCAAGAAAGACTTTGCAAGAAAGATTTATGTGTATAAAGCCTGGTCCGTTCAGAAACATGCTTGGTATTTTCTGCATATGACAAGGTTCAAAATAAATCAACCAAAACCCTGTATCCGGTGTTTACATTGTAACCGTTACACCAGACAGAAAGATACAGATACTATTCAAGGTGTGTAACTGATGGGGCTTATCATGGAAATAGGATCATCATTCATTTAGCAACGGGTTCAGCCTGAGAAGTCCCCAATTGTGCTTTCAAAGCACTTATACAGGCTGGCTTGGCTCTATCTCGTGCAGGACACAAATAGTGTTGTAAACAAAATGTACAGTATTTTTCTTTGAAGGTCATGTTGCTCCTGGGACTGGCACAGTGGCTTATCTGTCTTCTACACAGGTCACCTTGATCCCAGGATGCTGATCTCTTTAAGTACTCTTCATCTAGATTTAAAACCTCTAAGTACACTCTATGTTTTTTGTACACCATACAACAACACATTGGACCTCATCAGAAGTATGGCGGAAACCCTAAAAAGTGGCAGGAACAAAATTAGCCCTGTCATTACCACTCTGCCGGATCATGAGCCAGCTTAAATACTGCCAACTGTAAAATCAGCTGATGCTATTACAGCCAAAGCCTGGCAGAAAATGCACCAAACTAAGGGCTACGCCAGAGAAACCGGCGCTAATAGCTCTACCACCAGCTATCCCAGCTCTATTAGTGCCAGTTGATTGGTGGTAACCCTGAATGTGATGCAGCTTTCACTGGGCGCTAATTACGTTGCCGCCAGAATGGGGGGGGGCATTCACGCAAGGTTGTGATGCAGCGCTAATACCGCTGCATTACCCAGTGGTAATTCTATTTCCACGCTCTGGAAATTGCACCGGGTTTCCGCCCAACTTGTTATGAGACCCATTGTGTGTTGTCTGATACAGGTGGATTATGTCTTCTAGCATCCTCAGACTCAGAATCAGCACACTCATGCCAAGGTAGTTGCTCTCACATGCTAGACACAAGACAAGAGCAGATAGTCCCTCCCGATGTGCCACGATGTCTGCATCTCAAGAAAAGAAGAAGATGGCGGAAATGAAAGCATTGAAGGATCATCTAAAACCATCAGCAAGCTAATGTTTGAGGTTAAGGTGGTAAAAGTGAACAATTGCCCAGCAGGCATGTCCTATGAAAAATAATGAAAGATACACAAGTGTAATAGAACATAATCATGATATCCTCACTAAGGACCTAGATATGGCAATATGAGAAATTCTACACCTCACCTCAAAACGGGATGAGAACAAAAATTGAGCAAGGCAAAATGAACTGCTCATGAATGGCCTGACAGAAAGGGTGGAAGGTCAGGCCACCATCCCCTACATGAAAAACCAATTCAGAGAGATCTACAAACTTGTAGATGTGGATGACATCATTCGCAAACAAGCTTATATGGCACCCAGTCCAAAATCCATGAAAGATGACCAAGGCCAATCATATCGAAATTCTTAAACTTCCGAAACAAAGTTGCAATGTTAAAGGCCTTTACAGTTTTACTTGAGATGAAGTTGGTTAGGGAAACCCTGAGATTATAGACTTTTCATTCAATTGATGTGCTCAAAACAAAATTGTTTTCGTATTGATATGATATTTTATGCATAGTGCGCTCATACACAAGTGTTTCAGGGCACGTTAATATGTTAATTATGTAAATTCTGTGAATTTGAATAGTTTTGCGCATAAACACGTTCATGTTAGTAATTCATATATCTTAGCGTCTGTGCCAACAAAGAGCAAATAAGACAGAAATGTGTAGCACACACATCCCATAACGTAATGAGATCAAACTAGCATAGTTTGATTTGTCTGAGTGAGAGCAGATTAGTAACATGATTATATGTGTGGAATATGCCGTTTCAAAATGTTATTATTATTTCATATGAAAAAGTTCCAAAATGTTATCACATCAAATGGAAGGGACACTGGGTTTATAAGTTACTCTCAACATATTGCCCCCTTTGTTAACATTCCCAATGCCAACAGAGGGGTTAGTTCAGCCTGATGTCACTTTTGAAACAATCACATACATTGACCAAATTAGACTAATGTAATGATACACACCTTCATGAGGTGCATGAGGTGCAGTTTATGCTCTATACAAGTTAAAACCCTTAGATTCAGACAATGACTCACTCACTGACAGATTGAGAGGAAGGAGGGGAGAAAAGAGAATTGATAACAACAGAATGGAATAGACCCATTGTTATGGATTGCCAACAGAGCACTGCAAGAGAGACCTGAAGTTAAAGACCCAGGCCTTCTTCAGTGGAGGAAACAGCAAACAGGACCCAATACAAAAAAAGGGAAACCTGGCTGTGAAGAGAAGCTGGCCCATCTGCTTGACTGATGCCCACCTGTTCCTGGATGGGGAGAACTGAACCATCCTTAAGAGCGTGCCCATCTGTCTGTGAGGCAGCCAAAAGATACTCAGATGTAATTATATTGTTAAGGGGACATGTTGCTGAGGGAAGAAATACTTGACAGGGAAATAAAGGGGGCCCTTTCATTTGCACTTAGGAGTGGGGGGTATATACATTGACTGTACATCCTGGGAAATAAGTAAATATTTCTGACGCATGTGTGCTTTTAGAATTATAGATCGGAAGAAATAGATCCTATGGTGTGTATATGGAAGATCCCTTGACTCGTTTTCTGTGTAATTTCACAAGCACAGAAGAGCAAAGAGCACCTCACTGTGTGCATGCCTAGAAAAATAAAGTAATTTAAGTAATTTCCTGATTACATCACCAATCAGAGTTATGTTACTGGTGCTGATCCATTCAAGAAAGGGGGAAAGGGTTATTGACAGACACCTAGGTTTGCATTTGTAAGTTGCCCATTGAAGATGACAAATGAAAATGTTCACATGATAATGCAATAGAAACACCACTGAAGGACATTTAACAAGCACATTTTTTTCATCATGTAAGTGATTCTCATGAGGGAATGTGAAGTAGCTTTTCTTGCAAATGAGTTTTTTTAGGACGTTGTTTGAAATTCTGACATGTCTATTATTTGGGAGCGAAAGGTTAATTTGCAAGAAGTAGAGCGATGATCTGATTTAATTTGGTTTCCTATAAAATGACAATTTCATCCGGAGCCCTCATGCATTGTTCAGTGCTTGGTGGAAGCACAGTCGTGATAATTCAAATGTACATGTATTTTAAAAGTTCACTTTCATAATAATGCCCTGTTGACTATTGATGTCAGATATATATATATATTGCATAGATATCTAATTTGTGTATACTCACATTTACTAAATGTATTTTTATTAATAAATAGACTTTCTGCTCAACTCTGCATGTTTCTTACCCCCAAAACGAGAGGGAGGCTGTTGGGAATCAATATTATTACATTGGTGGTTCCAAGAGACATAAAAATAACTTTATTGGTTTGGAGTTGGCGGAAAATCCCCCCGAATTATGTTCCCTGATAAAACCATCCTACACCACTCTCCACACACTATGTTCCCTGTTTTTGTCACTCTCGCTCTCTATATCTCCACGCTGCTCCCTCTGCCTTCTAACTCCCTCCTGGTATTCACTCCCACCAATACACCTGACTACTCTGACCTCCCATTCTCTCTCTCTTTTGTACACACACACACACACACAGCCTTTCTAACAACCAGTTTTAACTTCCCCCATGCTTTCTATCATTTCTTGAGTCAATCTCTCACTCACAAACAAAACACGCAATTGGTACTGCCCTCTCAGACCCAAAACCTTACCTTCACTCTCTCACAGCACTCTAATAGTCGTTTTACAATCCTCCACCTGCAGCATCCTCTTTGCTAGTCTCTAGGTTCACCTCCTCTCTTCCATACCTTAACTGAACATCGTTCCTCCTCCTCTGTACCTGCTGCATTTTTATAGTCTAGGCTCCCCATTTGAGGAGTCCCTTTGGGATCCCATTGGCAGTTCACATCAGCTGTTCTCCTTGGTCAATCACTAGCTTAGCTAACCCCATGGGGGCCAAGACTTCTCCTGGAAGTTTTGAAGAATTCTTTTAACCCCATCCCTTTTTCAGTTTGTATTATTTTGCTGGTGTTCAAGCTGATAGTTTTCCCTGTGTTCCGCTTGAAGTGTTGGTGAGTTTTGCTTCCAACAAATGTTGGGCAGGAATCCTGTGTTTCCCCTATTCCGCTACAGTCTCTTTCCAGTCTCATGTTTTTTTCTGTAATCCCTTATTCCCCTTGGGTCTGTTTGGGGTTGGTGAGTCAAGTATTGGGCATCTCATGATTCAATTCCAGTTGATCTGGTCTGGGTTTTGCATGTTGCATCCAGTGCATTCTGGGAATTGTGGGCTCCATCTCCTGCTACTTGCTCTTATTTCTTTGGCTCTGGGATTTCTGTCAGGCTTTACATGAATTAGGTGTTTACAGGGTCCTGGGTGTTCTGAAAAAAGAACCAGAAGAGACCTGGCCAGGACAGAGGCTGATAGGCATTGAGGCATGAACACTGATACAAATAGCCCTGTACACACTCTAACACTCTGGGGACCAAAAGACTGGATTCCATCAACTCCCCCACACCACCTCTGGGGCAGGACTGGCTCTCGCTATACCCCAATTGGTCACCTTCCCCAGGTTGAGAAGGGCTCCCTCTGCCCCCCTGACAGGATCATAGCTATGACCCAGTTACAATACAAAATTTAGAAATGTGTGAAAGTTATTCTAGTGGGATTTGTATTTGGAATTCTTTCAGAATATTGTTGTATTGGAACAAAAGAATGAAATGAATTTCATATGGCTTTAGTTGTTATTTGTTTTTATTTTTTAATTAGCATTTAGTTTACAATTTAAACTGTTTATGCTATACCTTTACAATAATGAAAAAAGAAAAAAAGGAGTGATTTCTTTTTTATTTTTAAAGAAACAGGTGAGCAAGGTGCTCCAACATTCATCGTTCTTATTCATACAACTTTCTTAATCGGTGTACAGAAATCAGGTAGGGCCTTCCTGCCCCTCCAATCGCACATACAATATTTACTTCAAAAATGCCAGGAGTGCTAATGTAATTGAAAGTCTTTTACCTTGTTTCAGGTTGTCCCACCACTCTTTGGCAGACACCGTTCTCGAGTCCTCGAGACATTTTCCCAATGTTCTACCTCTCTGTAGTTCAAGCGACGGTCACTGCAAAGTGAGGTGGAAAAGGGTTTCAGAGGTATGTCTACAAAATCTGAATATAATCTTGATCAATTGGTGCCTTTCTTCATTCACTAACCTCCTTTGATGGACACAGATTGAAATTAAATCTCATGAACTCGTTCCTCAAGTATGGAAATGGAAACTTACTGAGGTACGTCGGGACCATGCCTCTTCTTCTCTGGTCTTCAAAACTCCTGCCTCCGATTTTTAGAGTGTCAATCTGGTCCTAAGTCGTTATTCAGTCGAAGTCGAATAGTTTTTATTTTTTTTACATACACAGGGTTCTTTATCAGGATCTCTTCTGTTAATTCAATGCTTTTGAGGATGGATATACAAGTGGTTCTCCACTCCATCAAGGTGCTCTCTTGACCTTCTACCATGGCAGTTTGAAGAACAGCGAATCCGCCTTCTCCTGGTGGGCTTAGGCACGTGTGTGTGGTAAAAGGATACTGTCTTTCGCACAGTTGTTGCATACAGGGATGTAAGTCCAAGTTCCTTTGTAATCATTTCAATAGGGAAAGATTTGGGCAGGGTGAGAAATCTCCTCCAAAAAAAAACCCTCTATTTTCAGTCACACTGCCCCTGCGAGGTAGAGTAGTGCCTCCACTCCGTAGGTCAGGATAGGGGTAATCTTGAGTTTATAAAACTCAATTGCCAGAATGAATTAATACTTACAGTGGCGCTGTTTAATTAGCATTGCCTAGGATGCCACACTCCTAGTTTTACTCTTCAAAGTTGCGTCTCCAAAGGAGTCATTAATACTGTCATTTAAGATCAAGCCCAGATACGTCATTAACTATACTTCTGGTATTCTTTTGCCCTTTAGGAACCAGGCTCTTTTGCTAATTCTTGTTCCCCTAGCCCTTCCCAGCGATAAGATTTAAGATCTTTTTGCATTGATCTTAAGTGAGTTAACTTCTACATATGCAACAAGAGCGTGTAAGCTAATTTCGGTCTGATCCAATAACAGTAGGTCATCTGTATATAGAAGCCTACTCAAAGCTACTCCAGCAAGTCTAGGAGGAAAACACCTCACACCAGAAAATTAGTATTCAATATCAGATATGTATCGATTGAAAATAGCAGGAGTCAGCTGCAGCCCTGTTTAAGACCCTTTGATGTAGGAACCTCCTCTGATAAAGAACCATGGTTGTCCAGTCTTACTCTGACTGCTGTTACCGTATGTAACGCTTCCAGTGCTTCTCAAAGATCTATCGGGCATCCCCAGGCATGCCATTTTGACCATAGTGTTGTTCTATCGACAGTGTTGAATGCCTGTGCAAGGTCTATTGACGTGTGAAAACTTTTTTGTTCTTACCTCGTTTGACCCTGCATTTGAGAAGATTTACAAGGAACAGGTTCAAAGCTGTTCCTGTACCTCTAACAAATCCATCCTGCCAGACATCTAACTGTTTTGTGGCTGTGCACCAGACATTCAGGTCTCGCAACAGGATAGCGTCAATATCTTTCCCACTACGTCCAGAAGAGCGATAGGCCTATAGTTGATAGGGTTAGACCTATCGCCCTTCTTAAAAATGGGCACCAGAATAGATTTTGTCCTAAAATGTGGAATAGATTTTGAGGTGTTGATAGTCTCAAACAGTGTCATCATAAAGGAGGCCCATTTTTATGGCTCTTTTTTCAATATTATGTTTGTGAGGCCATCAGGCCCCACGGCTCTTGAGTTGCTGGACTTTTTATCAAGTTGACAATGTCACTTTTATCCAAGTGAAAGGACCATGAGGGGTTGATCTCCTTTGTTCTAACTGGCGGGATGTTGTTGCTCATAGTGTTCCCATACTTTAGTCGGCACTGAATTGGATAACTTCGATTGTTGTGGGGCCATTAAATCATTAAAGATTTTCCACATTCCGGCCGTATTTCTGTTAGCGATCAGTTTTAACATTCTTTGAGCATCATGTTGTAGGAGTTGCTGTCTGTATTGTTTTAATCAGTTTTTGTATGTCTGTTTCCCCAATCTCGCTGCATTGGTGGTTTGGCTTGTTGGGAATTTATTGGCAGTCCGTACTAACTTCCTTAAGTTTCTTTCTTGATGCCACTTGCAGGTCGAATGTATGGGTAGGGTAAAAAATGTTCCTTGGTCACAAACTATTTTTCACACTGGCCGTTAACGCCAATGGCTACTGGAGGAATGCTGAAGATTTAAGTTTGTCCACGTTCACCGGACCAAGTGTCAATGCTTCTGTTAAAGCCGTCACCTCAACTCTGAGAATTCGTAATTGATTTCCGCCAGGCTTTATCCCCATAGGTGGACCTTTCAGTTGTTGTGCTAGGGGAGTCTGACCATTAATCCATGATCTTCCTTTTAGCTTAAGTATGTTGTGGTCACTAAATTTGGTAACTATGACCTCCAAACTTTTCAATTTTTCGTGAAGGTTATCGGTAACAAACAGGTAATCTAGGATGGTAGACTGATAACCTCTTTTCCAGGTTTTAGCTGGCGGAATGTCTCCCCTCAGGTGACCGTTAAGCAGGCTGATGTTTCTCCTCTTTAATTCCTGCCTCCATATGAGGCCTCTCTGTATACTGGGAGACCCGTTGTAGGTGAGATCTTTTATCAGCCCTGAGTTCTGGTTGAAGCATTCAATATTCAAGTCTCCACAAATTAAATTATCGAGGTGTTTCCATACTGCCCTTGCCTCATCAATCTGGTCCATAACCATTTTGATGAAGTTTTTCACTATAGGTGATGCAGAATTCCAGTAAAGGATGCAAATCAGTCCAAGAATGTCGGTGTTTCTGAGTAGTGTCCCTTAATGTTATAAACTGCGACAAAGGAGTTAAATTTAGCGTAGAGACCACGACCAATCTGCTAGTTCTCTTGATGGCAGTAGCAGTCATGCAGTTGGACGCCCCGCAGTTCCTTTCTGTGCCGGATTCATGTGTATTTGGAAACCTTCCAGGATTGGGGCTTCCCTGAGCCATGTTTCCTGTAGCCACAGTACATCGTAACATTCAAAGCTTAGGTCTCCCTTACCAAAGAGGTGCGCGCAACCTCTCGTGTTCCAGCAGTTAGTGTTAGTTGTCTTTCTATTAGGAGCAACCAGGTTTGTTTATAGGGCAAATGGACAGAGATATTCAAAAGAGTTTGAACTTTTAAGTTGTGTACAATTTAAGGGGAAAGTTTCAGTTTTGCTTTAATTTAAATGAGATTGATCACAAGAGAAAAGTGTAGGGACTTAAACGCTCAGAACAAAAGTTTTCTAAAATAAAATGCCCTATTAAAATGTTGCCTCACAGGTTTGCATCCATGGGAACATATTCATTTTCATTGCATTCATTTAATTATAAAAGATGTATTCCAAAATGTCAGTTCTTTGGAGTCCTTTCCAAAATGTGTAACATTGCATGCATCAGAAGCAACAGATTCCAAAAGTGCAAGAAATTAATGTATGCATTTTTTATTTATTTTGACACTTATATAGCGCACCTAACCCGGAGGTATCTGGGCGCTTGTATTTAGGAGGACGGTTACAGTAGATGCTTATGTAGAACAATTATAAAAGTAGTTACAGTAGTTACAAAGGTGCATGTGTAAAAGTTATGTTCAATAAAGTAGAGTTACAGGGAAGTCAGCTGCCAGAAACACACCTCATGTCACAGGGCTGCAGCAAGCAAACAGGCAATAGGTCTGATCAGGTAGGTTAGAGGTATAATTAGGCTTCTGGGCAGCACGGGGCTACAAGGTCAAATCAGCTAAGTTGCATTACAGGTAGGTCAGCTGGCAGAGACACACCTCATGTTACAGGGGCTGCAGCAAACACACAGGCAATGGGTCATATCGGGTAGGTTACAGGTATAGTCAGGAGGCATGTGGGCAGCGTGAGGCTAAATGGTCAAATCAAGTAAGTTGCATTACAGGTAGGCCAACTGGCAGAGACACACCTCATTGATATATGGTTTATGTGTATAGCGCCTATACACAGACGAGTGTTTCAAGGCGCTCAAGGAGGGGGGGTCGGAGAAAAACAACAGTCATACAGAGCCCTTGAATTTCTGTATGATAGCAAGCCTGCAACACAAAGCAGGGAAGTGCATGTGATACATGTAACATTGTAGATGACTCGTTTATGTCTGACGACAGTGCTTAGTTATTCCAAGTGCCTTACAAAAAGTGGTAGAAAGGAAAGGGGGGCCGGGAGAGGAACAGAAGCTACTAAACACGGACATACAATTAATTCTATAGTGACATGAGCATAAAAGTAATGGAAAGGTGCTGGGAGCAAGAGGGGATGGAGGGGAGGGAGGGATGGTAGACTACTGGGTATTGCTAGGTTCCGGGATGGAGAAGGTGTGAGGAGAGGGCAGGTGGAATGGGGAGGTAGAGCAGGAGGAAGGAGTACATAGATAATACTGGAAGCTAGTAAAGGAGGGAGGTAGGCGGCTTGGGTAGACAGGGGGGAGAGAAAGGATGGAAGGGGGAGTTAGAAGGGAGTGGCTAAGGTAAAGTGCACAAGTGAAGTGGCCAGGCAGAAACGTAATTCAAACTATGAAGGCCAGGTGACATTCAATGGGCAGGATGACACAACGCCATTGCATTAAGAGAAAACCCCCTTCCCTTTTTTCAAAGTTCTGTTGGGATACAACAGGGCCTAGATTTGTTTACATTTTTTAGTTGTCAAATTCAATTTTGTGATCAGCAATTAGACTTTAGGACAGATGTCTCAGAGCCTGATGCAGTTGGTGCTGTCCACTGGTAGAAATTGGGAAGGCACAGGACTTCCAGGTCATTCAGTGCTCCTCAACTCCTTGGATCCAGATAACAGAGCACCCCCAGCTCTTATCATTATGTGGCTGAATTGGGAAATCCTTTCTGGATCTAGCCTTTGGTTCTTTTTGAAAATTGCAGTATACGTTCCTACATTGCGTGTGTCAGCAGCCAGTGGAACAAATGATCCAGTCCTGCTTTCTTCCCATTGAAACATCACGTTTTATACTAGACTAAAGTTTCCTTCATTATTAACACAGACAACTGTCCTTCTCCTTGCTTCCATTGGCGCATTGATGGTGCATTGATCTTGGTGTGTCATGAGAGAGATGTGCCAGCTGCAAACTAACCCACCCCCCTCCTCCTGGGAGTAAGAACATGTACCAAGCTGATGTATTAAATTTTAAAATTATTCTTTAAGTAAATATGTTTTAGTGGGCAAAATGACATATATCCAAATGCTGTCTTTATTTCAATAAGATCTACGAAGTTGAAGTAAATTATTGTCAATTGGTGTCTGACAATGAGCTGTTATCAGCATGAGTGTTACTCAGCACTACCAAAACCTGTACAGTGCATGCCACCCAGAAGCTAATATGGACTAAGGGCATTCCAAGAAGGTGTGGAACTAGAATTAAAATGAAAGGAATTAGAATTGCTTAATGCCTCCGTAATAGAGGCTGAGTTTGAGGCAGAAGAAATGGATCGTACTGTGGGGAACGGCGGTGGTCTTTATGACCAATTGTTCAGTATAAAAGATTCAGGAAGGTAGTTGCTCCCAAGTCAAAATGCAAATGTAATTCTAAATGCTCTGGATAACAATACTTTTCTACCCTCATGATATGAGGCTACAATAGGGCTACTTCCTATGGTGGAAAGGACCCGACACTTTGTACAGCATATTTACCTAGTTCTTTAATTAACCCCAATGCCAAGATAGTGGCAGTTTAGTCTCTAGATTGGAGCAAATCCTCCCTAATCTCACATACCAGGACCAGCCTGGATTCTTTAAGGGACACAACTCGACTAACAATGCTTGATGATTATTGAATTTAATATCAGGAGTGGAAAGGAAGTACAGTGATTACTGTCACTGGATGCCAAAAAGGCCTTTGACGGGGTCTAAAGGGGGTGCATCTTTTCTCTCTCCTGGAAAAGGAGGGACTTTTGGGACATTCCAATCACTGATCTAGATCCTCTATAAAGCCCCCACAGAAGGTATACATATATCAGTTGCTAAGTCTCTCGCCCTTTCGTTTACACCCAGGGACTAGGAAGGAGTGCGCACTTCCCCTTCTCCTATATACACTAGTAATCAAACCTTTAGCCTCCCTGACTCACCAGACTAGACTGCTAAAGGGTATTACCTTTGGGGTAGAGAGCATAAACTCTCACTTTATACAGACAATGTTCTTCTATACATCTGGTCCACCCGAAGCAATCTATTCCGATTTTGTTAGGCATCATCAAATTATGCAGGAATACATCAGGATACAAAACAAATTTCACTAAATCAGATATTATGGTACTCAGCAAGAAATAAAAGGGCAATCAACAGGGCATTTTCAGGTGCAAAACAGGAAAATTATGGACCTGGGCAAGTGGATATCTAATTTAGTGCCACACTTAATGACTAAATGAGGCAGGACTTAGAAAGAAGGGACATACTTGCTGAAGTCCTAATAGGTACAATCAAAGCTATACAACAAAAAAGACATGTCTAAATGACATTGCTCATCGAAAATGCTACCAATATCTCTACAGACCACACTTCAGCAAAACGTTCACTTTACCTTCAGCAGGTCCATCTGGAGTTGCTAGAGACCCACATTAAATGTAACCTAAAGCAGATAACTTCCTGGGAGGGTTGGAGTTTACAGATTGGAACCTGTATCATTGTTCATCTCATCGTGTAATAGCTAGATGCTGAGTAAACCCAGAGGATATGCCAGATTTAAAAGAAACTGAGTTCATGTTCGTCTGCCCATACACACGGATACAACTGTTATACCATCTACTACAATGTATGCATAAAAAGTATAAACTAATCCCCCCATACATGACATGGTCATAAGATGGACACTTACCTTAAATGTATGTGCCATACAATATAAATAGCGTGCTCCGTTACTCATTGTTAATTTCTGGCTTGAACATTTCAAGAGAGGAGAGAAGAATAATTTGAAACGGTAAGACATTGCATCGCCAGGCTTTTTTTTGGTGGTATTTTTTGCCGAAAATCTTCCACCGAAAAATTAATTGAAAAATATAGGGGTGGGTGTGTAAGAGCATATAAGGGGTAGGGGTTGTGGGGTATAGGGACTACAAAATAGGGAAGGGGACAATGAGTTTTTCTCAGCCGAACATTTTTGCCAAAAAACTCTGTGAAAAAAAGCCTGGCGATCTAAGAACAGAGAATCCTTGGAAAGAGCCTGAAAGGCTGGGAAAAGGTGATTAAAGATTTATATGAGGGCCATGCCCCAATGCAGATTGGTAGATTATGTGAACAGGGCACACTACATAACAGACTGGGGAAGGAATGATAGAGGGACTTCAGAGAAATATGGATCCACTTGTTCCTGAACATAAACTGACATGCTGGGAAGAGTCTACATTGGAGGTGGATGATCTATAGCCATGAATGAAATCAATCCACGTTATTAATAGCCAATCATAAATGCAGCTATTTGGCATTAGCACAGACCTGGTCAAGAAATGTAGAGATTGACATAGACACAGTGGACGTTATTGCTTTTTGGGATCTGATCCCATATGCATCTGTATGCCTCTGAAAGAGTGAAATAACTCAGAGACTCCATGCCCTACTCCTGGGGAAATCCCAGGTATAAAAGGTCACATGGTTCGGTCCTTTCCAGTGGCAACAGTTATGGAAAAGGGTGAGGAATATACTTGTCAATGAGTATGGGTGTGATTTGTTGACCTCTTTCTGGCTTTTTGGGGGAAGGTAGACCTCTCCTAAATGCACGAGCTTTACAAAAAAGGGTATTTCACTCAATCAGGTTTTCAGCCAGAAACACTATTATACTAATTTGGAAGTTTTTTGTTTTTTTTTAATTTATTTTTATTGATTTTCTGAAAAGAACAACGTACAACCAACACAACATACTAACAACCCCCCCCCCCAATACCCTTTCCCCTTCCTTGACACACCCTGATATAACTTTTACCGCCAATCTAAAACACAGTCTGCATTGTTCATTGTTATCAGTGTTACCCCTGAACAGTCATCGCAATCCTCCAGTGTCGCTTGTCACGTGACCAGCATCAAGCGGTTAACCCCAGGCCAGCTCGCTAAAGTCTTTCATCCAGTGCCACCCACCAAATACTCAGTATCTTCAATAGCAGGCTGTTGAAGCAAATAACATGTATACGCATCCCACATACCTAGATCACCACACTGTTGCCTGTTCAGCGACCCCCACACATTCTCCATGTCATTACAATACATTATGTCATCTTTCCATTGGGGAATGTTTGGGGCTTTACCTTTCCCCCATAGCATGGCCACCCTCCGCTCAGCTAATATGAGGAGCAGGGTCACCAGTTTCCGCGTTCACCTCGGGACCTCCTTAGTATAGCCCAGTAATCCCATCAGTGGACCCGGGTCCACTGTCTGGTCAACAATCCCTCCAATCGTTTCAAATACGCCTACCCAAAACTGTCATATATTCGAGCAGCTCCACGCAACATGAAGGAAGTCTGCCCCCTCCAGGTGACACCTATTACATCTCCCTGTAGCACCCGGAAAAAATGTCTTACGTTTGGCAGGCATATAATAAAACTGGTGGATGTATTTAAAATGGATCAGTTTATACCCCGCATTAATAGCACCCTTCCTTATGCCTCCACAACTGTATTTCCATACGTCCTCCGGGATCTCCCTCCCCAATGTCCTCTCCCATTTTACCCGAGGGTTCGACGCACCCACGACCCTGGACTGAATGGCCATCGAATACAATCCTGTGGTCACACGCTTCCCCAGCAGGCCCTTAAGTGTCTTATCCAAAATGGGGGATATCGGCGGCTGTTCAGGGAAGGTACTAAACACTAATTGGAGACTCGCCCTAAGCCGAAAATAAAGAAACACATCCAAGGCCGAGAGCCTCCCCCTCCCCCTCAATTCCTCCAGGGACACGAATATCCCCCCAGGAAACAGATCTCCAAAGCTTGTAATACCCAGTCTTTTCATCATGTCCACAAAGCTTTTCTCACTAGTAAGGGGAATTCCCGGTGTATATATAACGGAAGCTGGGGAGAGTATAAAACTTCATCCCTCCTTTTTTGTTCTAGTCTAGTCCAGGCCCCACACGTTCCTTCCACCAAATTCTTTGGGGAGCATGTAGGGGCTCGGGGCCAACAAGATAACCGACCGGAGCAAATTAGGCGCGGCTACCGCTCTTTCCACCTCAATATGACTCCTGTCATGCTGTAACCTGTGCCAGTACACCAAAAACCCAGCTTGTGCTACTTCGTAATAGACCTCAAACTCCGGCAACGCCAGACCACCCTCTGACACAGGGGCCACCAACTTGTCCCACGAGACTCTGGTCGGTTTATCTACCCATATAAATTGGAGTATAGCCGTTTTCAAGCAGCGAAAGTAGTCCCTGGGGACCGCCACTGGGGCATTCAAAAAGATATAAAGAAATCTCGGAAGAAGCGTCATCTTTACCACGGATATCCGCCCATATAAATTCAGTGGGAGCTTCTTCCACCTATCCAAGGATTCTCTGGCCCCACTCAGAGCCTTAAGGTAAATGTTATGATACACCAGCAGCAGGTCCCTCGCGATAGAGATGCCCAAGTAATTTGCAGAAGTCATGTGCCATTGGAATCCCCATGTGTCCTGAAATTGGGATGTGGCTTCAGATAGTGGCAACAAGACTGATTTAGATGTGTTCACCCGCAACCCCGACACATCCCAAATCTCTGAACGTCCCTCATCACCGGATCTACATTTTCCCCAGGGTCCTTGATGAACAGCACCATCTCGTCCTCATACAATGAAATTATTAATTTATGGTTGTACAATTGGATCCCCCTATGCAAATGTACGTCCCTAACCCTTCCGGCCAATGCTTCAATCACCAAAGCAAAAAGTAGGGGCGACAAGGGGCATCCCTGTCTCGTTCCCCTCTCTAGAGGGATGGTAGATGTTAGTTGGCCATTCACTCTCAACCTTGCTGTCGGTTGTGTAAATAATAATTTCGCCATATTTATGTAGTGGGACCCCATTCCCATACGGCGAAGGACTGAGAACATAAACGGCCATTCAACAGAATCAAACGCCTTGGTGGAGTCCAGCAAGGCAGCCACCACAGAGTGCCCAGGAGGCAATGCCGCCATCAACCCGAACATTCTCCTAAGGCCATATGAGGTTGAGCGACCCGGGATAAATCCCGCCTGGTTCGCTAGCACCATCTCTGGCATGAAGGGCGAAAGCCTCAAGGCCAAAATCTTCGCTAAAATCTTATTGTCGATGTTAATTAATGAAATTGGGCGATATGAAGAGCACTCACTGCCAGGTTTATCAGGCTTCCACAAAACCACTACCAGAGCCTCCCACAATGAGTCCGGCAGTAGTCCCGTTTCCAAACTGTGCCGGTAGATCTCCAGCAAGCAAGGTGCCAGAGAGTCTGCAAAATATTTATAAAATTCTGCCGTGAACCCATCAGGTCCCGGCGACTTCCCGGACGGCAGAGATTTAATTGCATCAAGTACCTCCTCCAGCGATAATGGGCGATTCAAATGTTCCCTTTGTGCCTCCGTACAGCAGTGC